>NC_046158.1:12552454-12712454 GCF_011064425.1 Rattus rattus
CCCCACAGGGAGAGTCTGTACTTCTCTGGCTCTTGAGTAGGCCAGTACAGGCTTCTGTTCGCTTCCCACACTGACTCTGCTCTTTTTGTCTTCTCCATGCTGGACTCGGGTAGGAGCTTCATGGGGTAATGCCTCCCTTCCCTTGACATTGCCTTACATCATGGCACGCCTCTGGCCTTTGGCCCATCCATCATGGCCTCACACCTGCTCATCCACCTCCACCCTCTTTAGGCTGCATGCTCCCCCCAGGAGCCATCCTCAGGCCATCATTCCTGCCATGCCTGTGGGGACTGGCTGGGGGCTGGGCTGGGCTGGTCACGGTCAGCCTTGGTAGGGAGGGTACCCTTGGTGAGCAGGGTATCTGGCCTAGACGGCAGTGAGGAACCTGAGCAAAGCTGCCAGCAGTGCCACAGTCCATGATGCTGGTCATCCTGGAGCCTTTCCCCATGTGGCTACTCCCTGGAAATACAGCTTTCTTTTCTCCTCCATCCATTCAGTCCCTTCCCAGAGCCCACCAGTGTCTTCTCTGGGTGACTTAATGGCCCTCTGTCTATGATAAAGGAAATAAATTGCTGGAGTATCAGCAAGGACCCTGGGGAACTCCAAGCAGAAATACCAGAGAGGCTCCGAGATGGCAGTAGGAAGAGGATGGGTCTCAGGCTGTGGCCTCTTGAGTGAGCAAAGAGGGGGAGTCTTAGGCTCAGAGAGTGGCCTCCAGTAGACAGTCCTGCCTGAGAAGTTTCTCCTTTTTGCCACCCATCCTGGCTGGCCTCTGTCCTGGTGTACTGTGGTGGGAGATGGGTAACGGTGGGTACTGGAGGTGTTAGGTGAAAGCCAGGCAGGTTGTGTTGATTTTGTAGCCCAGGATAGCCTTCTCCCTCAGCCTCCGTATTGTGGAGACTCTCGGCTGTATTACCATGTCCAGCTTTAAGGACGGTTGGCTCCGATGCTGAGATGTGGGCTAAGGAAAGGGAAGTGTGGGGCTGTGTCTTTCTTTTCCTGTGAAGGAGGCCTGGGATATACAGCAGCTTTCTAGCTTTCTATTTATCCTAGAGTTTTGTTGGAGCCTAAGAGAAGCGATTTGGGGCAGACTTAGCTGTTTCTTGCTCAGGAATCTGGGTGGGAAGTCATGTCTGAACTGGCTAGGATAGAGCTCTGTATGCAGGAAGCCTCCCAAGCCTTGTAGTCCTGGCCCCTGACTGCTGATTCTTGCTACCCACAACCTCCAACAGCAGAGACAGCATTTGTGTCTGCTCTGGTTTGCAGGGGGTTCTTGGTCTGGTTTTCTAAGCCTGGACTTTAGAGTTTGTGACTGGTACCTGGAATTCTGCCTGTCTGTCTCCCCCACCTGAGTTCTCCCGCCTGCTCCTTTCTTGGTCATCTTGGTATCTGGCTGCTTCTCTGGGTCTGTCTTTCTCCTTCTGATCCCCTATCTGTCCCCCCCCACTTGCTCCCCTCCTCCTTACCCCTCCTCTCTCGATCCCTGCCCCTCCCTTCCCCTTCCCCTTTGACCCCTCTCTTCTTTCTCTCCTCTCTTTCCTCCCTATCTTACTCTACACTCTATTGTCTTGTATTTGAATGTCTCTTTCTTACTGTCTGCCTCCCCAGTTCCCTTTTGGTCACTTGAGGGGTATTCTGCAGCTGATGACAGTCAGGTGGCCTTGGGGCAGAAGCCAATTACCGCCCCCACCCCATAGAGATAAGCAGGCCAGTGGCTCCTCTAGTGCTTGATAAAGTTCTAGCATAATGGGCAGGTTCAGACCTCCACTCTGCTGGTTCAGCGGGTCTGTCAGGAGCCCTGGGCAGGTGGCTGCAGCCATCAGAGCCAAGAGCATGGTCCTCTCCTCTTGAGGAATCAGCTTCCCTATGGAGTAGCTGTGCTGCTCTGGTTTGGCAGCAGCCCTAGCCCTGTCCTCAGGCAGCCATGGGAAGACTCCCTGCAACTGAGTCCTCTGACAAAATGCACGGGGCCTTATCAGACCAGGAGGACTGGCGAGGAGCTGGACTCGTACCAGCACTCTGCCCACCAGCATCAGTCACTTCTCCCTTCTAGAGGATCCAAAGGGAAAGACATCAATACCATCAAGTCTCTGAGAGTCCTGCGCGTCCTGCGGCCCCTCAAGACCATCAAGCGGCTGCCTAAACTCAAGGTTGGAGTCTGGATTGGGGATTAAGGAGCTGTACATGTGGGACACTGGTGTGGGTGGGTGCATGTGTCTTCACAGATCGCTCACCTGGAGGAGGGGACAGATCTCGCTCAACTCTGACCCTTCTCCAAGGAGGTTCGTTCCCTGCAGAGGATCCTCTTCCTTAGCCACTAGCACCAGGTGGGATGCTGTGGCGGGACAGGGAGGAAGGGGACACAGGATGCAGGGTAGATGCCAGGAGTCCAGAGTTCCGGAAGACGGCTCCTGGGCTCAGTGAAAGAGGGCAGGTACTGCTGGGTTTCTGGATGAAGAAAGTACAATGTAACCCCAATTTAATAATTAGCGTGGGTCAAGAACAAACTGCTTTCTGTGCTCCTTCAGCTCTTTAAAACATGTGCAGTAGATTTTCAACAACTTGGACATTAAAACCTCAGAGACAGTAGCCAAAGTGTAAGGCAAGGGAGAGTGGTTTAGTTTTTGTGCATGAAGAGGCATGTGGGGATGTGATCTGGAAAGGTGTCAGGGAGGCTCTGGGCCAAGCCACACACACACACACACACACACACACACACACTCTGGATGGGCCTGAAGCTTTCTTGGCAAAGGCAGCTGGCAGCATTGGGCATGTGCTAACCAGTGTCTCTGGAGATTGCTGTGGTCACCAGGGAAGCCTGAAAGGCAGATCAGTTCTGGGTCCAGGGTGAGAGGATCCTGAGTCCCATCAGTTCTGGGTCCAGGGTGAGAGGATCCGGAGTCCCATCTAGATCCAGAACACATCTGAATCCTCTGTCTGTGTCCTCGGGGACACAGTCCCTTGTCTATAGCTTTAGTCTTCCCTGTATCAACGCCATTGCTGGCCGGGGCAAAGCAAGGACGGTGCACAAGGTTAGTGCATGCCCTGTGCAAGCCTGGGTACTCTGCCTCCTTCCTGTGGCCTGGCTCCAGCCTCCGGCTAGGCCAGTTTTCTTGAGTATCCAGATGGCAGGTGGTGCTCACTGATAAAGGCCAGGATGCCATCCCTTCCTGTGAGAAAGACAGCGGTTAAGGTAGCTTGCAGGAGCCTTCTGTGGCCATAGGTTAGAGAGCCTTAAGGGGTTCTTTAGTGCTTCTGGGAGCCCGGGCCTCTGTGTGCCTGAGGTTCTGAGCCACTCACTGTCTGTTTTGATCCCCTCCGTCCCCTTTCCTAGCTCACCCCATCTCCGTTCCTCTCTCAGTGACCACTCAGCCCCACTGCGGCCCCTCCCGTGTGGGTGCGCCCTGGCACGGTGCGCTCTGTTCTCTCCCATGCAGGCTGTGTTTGACTGTGTGGTGAACTCTCTGAAGAACGTCTTGAACATCCTGATCGTCTACATGCTCTTCATGTTTATATTTGCCGTCATCGCCGTCCAGCTCTTCAAAGGGAAGTTCTTTTACTGCACTGATGAGTCCAAGGAGCTGGAGCGGGACTGCAGGTAAGCCAAGGCGTACACCCTGCTTCTATGTGGCGTGCATACCTCATTCCTTCCCCTGGCTTAATAGCAGCTCGGTGACGTGCGTGCCCCATTTCACTGGACAGCTGGTATTTGGCTTGTGTCTACCTTTCGGTTATCACAATTAGTGCGGCCGTCAGCACTTTCGTACAGTTGCTGTGTGTTTTAATTTCTCTTGGATGTATACCTAAAGGCAGAACTACCCCCCTCTGCCCCCCTCCCCCCCCGTGTGTGTGTGTGTGTGTGTGTGTGTGTGTGTGTGTGTGTGTGTGTGTGTGTGTGAGAGAGAGAGAGAGAGAGAGAGAGAGAGAGAGAGAGAGAGAGAGAGGTGTGGCAGTGTTCACATGGCACAGTGAGTACAATCAAGGGTTTGTCTGCTCTTCCACCATTGAGGCCCCGGGGATTGGGCTGAGGTGGTCAGACTTTGCAGCGCGACCGGCTGAGCTGTCTTGCAACCCTGATTGCTTTTATTTAGTTACAGTTACCCCAGGGACGAAGTGAGACTTGAATGTGCTTTTGATTTTTTTTCTGAAAGCTGATGATTTTGAACACTTTTCATGGAATAGTCGGTCTTTCATGTGACTTCTTTGAAAGAAACGTTTATTCAGATATTTGATCCATCTTAAAAATTAAGTTGTCTTTTGATATTGATTTTATTCATAGTTTACATGTTCTGAATACACGTTTTCAGGTTGAAAGAAGATTGACAGTAGTTTCTCTGATCGTTCTGGCCTTTTCAGTTTCCGTTCTCCCCTCTGTCTTGAGACAAGATCTGAGAGGGAGCTCATTACCCTTCTCAGCTTCCTGAATGCTGAATCAAAGTGTGCACCACTATGCCGAGAGCACTCTTGTTGTACAGTGACCGATTATATTTATTTGGGGCGGTAGTGCATGCAGTCCCATCCGTGCACAGGTCGCAGGGCAGCTTGTGGGAGCTGTTCTCTCCGTCCCTCACGTGGACCTTAGGGATTCGACTCAGGTCCCATCTCAGCAGTGTCTACCTTTACCCTCGGCCAGCTCACCAGCCTTCTCTTACCGTTTTATGGTGGTTTTTTTTTTGTTTTTTTTTTTTTTTTTTTTTGAGACACAAAAAAAATCCTTTTAATTTTGCCAAAGTCCAACCTCCCCCCACTCCCATTTTGTTGCTTACGATTTTGGTATTTAGCTAAGAGCCCATTCCCAAATCAAGATTAGCCACGTGTTTTCTTCAAAGACGCGTATTAGATTTGCTACCAATGTTTACATTTTCAGTCCAGTTTTTCACTCTTAATAAAAGGTTTTTTGTAAAAAACAAACAAACAACACCCATCACACAATGAAATCAACCAGTTCTGAAGACGCCACATCTCAGTGATAGATCTGGGGGTTGGAGGGCCTGGTTTATGGATTGTGTGCTGAGGTTCAGGTGTGAGTTTGCAGCTGTCTTACCACCACCACTTACCACTGAGGAGACTTCCCTTTCCACATGGACTGGTTCTGGTGAATCTTCAGCAACCATTGACTGTAAATGTGTGGGTGTGTGAACCGATCACCATTAACCGCCTTCGTCTGCTCTTTCCTGTCTCCAGGGGTCAGTATTTGGATTATGAGAAGGAAGAGGTAGAAGCCCAGCCAAGGCAGTGGAAGAAATATGACTTCCACTATGACAATGTGCTCTGGGCCTTGCTGACTCTGTTTACGGTGTCCACAGGAGAGGGGTGGCCCATGTGAGTGCCAAACTGATCATGGTAGCTACTTAGGCACGAGTACACTGAGGCAGAGTCTGTGTGATCCCCACTTCTAACCCCATGACGAGGTCAGGTGGGTATAGATGAGAGCCCTGCCCCTCTCAGGCAGAACTGAGTTCCAGCCCTGAGGTAGAAGAATGAACCGCCTTCCTGGGGTATGGGACTGAAGCCCTTTCTGTGAAGGGCCCTGTCTGTGAGGTGGACTAGCTCTGTTCTCAGGATGCAGCCCTGCCTCTTCTCGCTGAGGTCTGACACTGAGGCGCAGACCCGTGCCCCATCCCTGAGCTGCAGAGATATATGGTGCTCTTGAAGGACAGCCCTGAGTTCCATGTCTTACATGTAAATCTGAGCCTGCCCCCGAGGTGCAGACCGTGCTCCCTAAGTCTCCTGAAGTCTGCTCTCCCCTTACCTAGGGTGCTGAAACACTCTGTGGACGCCACCTATGAGGAGCAGGGGCCAAGCCCCGGGTTTCGCATGGAGCTTTCCATCTTCTACGTGGTCTACTTTGTGGTCTTCCCTTTTTTCTTTGTCAACATCTTTGTGGCCTTGATCATCATCACCTTCCAGGAGCAGGGGGACAAGGTGATGTCTGAGTGCAGTCTGGAAAAGAATGAGGTAAGTCGGGGCTGTGTGCGACCGGGACATGGGCACTCCGGACAAGATTACCAGTCTCCTTGGCATGGCTGTGGCTGGCATAGGCAGGGCCTCCTTTTTCTGCAAATAGAGACTGCAGATCAGTTAGGCCTACTTGGTGGGAGCTTAGCTGCCTCTACCTCCTCCTCCTCTGGGCTCCCTGAAAGGGCATGTGAGAAAGTTCCACCTGTAGTGGGCAAGGCTTTGCATTCATGGCTCCCTTCTCTCCTTACAGAGGGCTTGCATTGACTTTGCCATCAGCGCCAAGCCCCTGACACGGTACATGCCTCAGAACAAGCAGTCGTTCCAGTATAAGACGTGGACATTTGTGGTCTCTCCACCCTTTGAGTACTTCATTATGGCCATGATAGCCCTCAACACAGTGGTGCTGATGATGAAGGTATATGAAGCCCGCCATGGACTTGCTAGGGGTTGTTGTATGTGAGAATTCTTCTGAGGAGCTAGGGTAGACACGCTCACACACTGTCTGTCTGTCTGTCTGTCTGTCTGTCTGTCTGTCTGTCTGTCTGTCTCTCTCTCTCTCTCTCTCTCTCTCTCTCTCTCTCTCTCTCTCTCTCTCTCTCCCCCCCCCTCTGTCTCCTATTCACTCCAGATAAGGAACCCATAACAGACCAAGTAACAATGCTACCAAAGTCCAACTAAGTGAACCAATAAATTTTTGTTGGGGTTACATATAGGATTATGAATGAGGGGTTCCTTACAGAAACAGGGACAGAGCAAATGTGGCTGTGTCACCAAAGAAACTCACCTCAGCATAGGCAGTGACTCCCAAAAGCTGTAACCGAAGAGCTCTGCACAAGATGCAGGCAGGTCAACATGTCTGAGAATCTCTGCTCTAACCAGACTGGTCAGAGCCCCTCCCCAAGCACTTGTTTACTGTTTCTGTAATCTTGGGGAGGAACCCTTATGGGCCTTGCATATTTCAGCTTTCCCAGACATAGGAAATCTATCTAGAGGGAATGTTTGAATTAGGAGGAGACTGCTGAAAAACTTGGGTATGGGTCTTCTTTTGAGGCCCAGAGGTGTGTCTCCTTGCCGGCACATGGTACCTATGTGATCCATTCTCTCGGATTTGTAGCTGAGGCAGTGAAAACGTTAGAGACCTGGAAAGAGCAAGGAGGAGGTGACCTAGATCTGGGCAGATGTAGATATTTTCCTACCCATTGTGTAGTCAGTTGGGGTACTGGGACTAGTGTGTCCGCAGCCGTCAGCCTTGTTTCTCTGGGTAGTTCTACGATGCCCCTTATGAGTACGAGCTGATGCTGAAGTGCCTGAACATCGTCTTCACATCCATGTTCTCTCTGGAGTGCATCCTGAAGATCATCGCCTTCGGGGTGTTGGTATGTGCTCCGCTCTCTTTGCTTTTGGATGAGCGGCCTCCTGGCACCCACCCCCTTATTTGAACGGCCTTTGCAGCACTCGTGATAGACATTGTGAGCATCCCAAGGAAGAACTGCTTTGCTCTCAGCTGCCTGAGTCTTGCCCTGCCCTGGGCTGGGGGGCATACAAGCCTGGGATTCTCCTTTCTGGACCTTTAGCTCTCTGTTATGCCTCTACCTAGTCTGGAAGTATTTGCATGCCTGCTGTGACAGCTGCCTGTCATTGGCCTTATGTTGAGCATCTGTCACCCTCAACCACTACCCTCTGTTCCTTGCCTGGGTAAGCCTTTGCCGTCAGCACTGACTGCCCTCTTTTTCTCTAGAACTACTTCAGAGATGCCTGGAACGTCTTTGACTTTGTCACTGTTTTGGGAAGTATTACTGATATTTTAGTAACGGAGATTGCGGTAAGTAGCATTTCCTGTCCCCCATGCAGGGTCCAAAGTAGCTTCCTCCTAGAGAGTCATCCCCTAGGTGTTTCCCAAGGTCCCACTGACTGCCTAATCACGGGAGTTCCAGGATGGGTCACCGTTACTGCTCTCCAGAGGTGGAGCTGGGTGGCTGGGCATTGTGTCAGCAGTTGCTCTTCTTGGGTGAGAATGTAGTTCTGGGGTTGGAGAGATGGCTTAGCAGTTAAGAGCACTAATGACTCTTGGAAAGGACCTGGGTTCAACTCCTAGCACTCACATGGAGGCTCGCAACCATCTGTAACCCCAAATCCAGGGGATCTGACAACCTCTTCTTACTTCCTTGGGTACACAGCCATACATGCAGACCAAACATTCATACACATAAAATAAATAAATCTTTTTTAAAGTGGTTCTTGGAGGTTTCAAGTTGGTAGCTTAAGAATCTTCTGGAGCTCCATGGTAACAGCTGACCAATCACACAGGAATCTGTGTGTTGGATCTAAGATGTGCATGTGGGGTGTGTGTTGGACGTATTTAACAACTTGACATCAAGAATACATAAGCCAAACCCAGTACGAATTTGTAATCCAGCAAGAATTTATATTATTAAGTCTCTACTTCTGTATTTAGAGATTCTTCCATTCAACATGATAACCTTGGGTGTGATGGCACATGCCTTAATCCTAGCACTTGGGAGGCAGAAGCAGGCAGATCTCTGAGTTCAAGGCCAGGCTGGTCTACAGAGTGAGTTACAGAACAGCCAGGACTACACAGAGAAACCCTGTCTCAAAAACAAAACAAAACAAACAAACAAACAACCCCAAAAACAAACAAACAAAAAAAACCAAAAAACCCAAAACAACAACATAAAACAAAACAAAACACAAAACCAAAACCAAAAATACATGTGGATAATATTTAAAACCTGTCCTACATCAGGACATTAAACTCAACAGATTTCGGAGTTGGAATCACAAAGCACCACGTTTTAGTATAACATTAAATTGGAAACAGAAAAAAATCTCATCTCTAGGAGCAGCTGCTGAAATGGATATTCATATAAAAGTTACTTCTTACTGGAAAAACATAGGCAAGGACTAGGAAACAGCTACAGTAGGAGACGGATTAGAAATGTTTTGAGCCAAGGTAGAAAGGGAGGATCTGAGTCATTCTGGGGCACCTTTGGGACCGGGCAGGCCTCCCACCAGAGGGGTCTCTGCAGTGAATGGGAGCAATGGGACTTCACCCTTGAACTGTAGGAGGCAAAGGGCTGTATGGGGCCAGTCTGCAGCCCTTGGCTGTCCCGAGTACATGTGTGGAGGTTAAGTGGCCTCTGGCTGCATTTGTTGTTGTGGAGCTAAGGGACACCACTGGTGCCATTGTCACAGGAGCACAGGCTCTTACCTGGCCCTACTTTACTCAGAGCTCATGTTGTATGTGTAGTGCATCTTCAGAAATGTCTGTCTGTCTGTCTCTCCCCTCTCCCTTGAAAGACAGACTGGAACTCTGGTTTGTTCATTTTTAGTTCAAGCTGGCCTGATGTCATGGTTGTGTCTCTTCACTTCTTTCTAGAGTCCCAGACAAATGGCTAAGCCTCTGCTGCTCTGGCTTCCAGCCTGATGGCACAGCCCACACCCTTACCCTGAACTGCTTCTGTTTGCTGTTCCCAGTCACGGTTTAAGACCGGCTGTGGCATCTGGAGCAGCCTTGGGCGCTCCAGTTTCCAGTTGGACCTCTTTCTTGTCTGTCTTGCAGCAGCAGCTCTGCCTTTTGCAATAGTTAGGGTCAGGTATACAGACCAATATGGAAAATCTTTGCTGGCAATATTGATCTTTTGGCATGAGAAAGTCCCCTTTCAATCCTGTTACTGCCATAGCTTGCTTGTTCTTTGTGGAATTTCCTCAGCTTTGGAGCAGGACCCATGTTGATCCCAAAGTTGAGAGAAGATGAACATGCAGTCTGCCCTGCATCCCCAAAGGGCTGGGGACAGCTCCGGGACCCTCCATGGGGCACTGGTGAACTTGATGCTGAGCATTCTACCTCCATAAAGTACATGTCCAGTGCTGTCTTGCTGTTCTCTCTCTCCCTCTCCCCACCCCCCCTCTGGTTGTTTTTGGTCCCCCAGTAGATCATTTTATGGCCACTATCTTCTGTGGACTTCCTTTGCTTGCTCTGAGATAATGTTCTATGGATTCTGGTCAGTTTGATGTTGACCCTGTCAGAAAAAAACAAAAAAACAACACAACAAGGTCATGAGGCTGAGACCCAAAGGTTGACCTTTGGCCATCACATGAATATGTAAATATACACACACATGAACCCATACACACATGAACACTCAGACACATGAAACCCTGTGCAATGTGGTTACCCCTGGACACAAGACTGAGCTATTAAACATTTCATCAGAGACTGGAGAGAGACTCTTCCCTGAGGGACAGTTAACTGTTAACTGTTACTGGGAAAGGTGCCGTTTTCTTTAGTGGTATAGCCATTGCAAAGTATCTCATGTTCTACTAACCTCTTATGTATGGCTATCTAAGCGCCCCTAACCAAATTCAGCAGCTCATACACGTGAAAGGAAGGGAGATCCTAAGGGAAAGGGAGAAAGATAGAGGGTAAAAATGACTGAAGTTCATTATACATCTGTATTAAACTATCAAAGAATAAATAATAAAAAAAGAAGGGAAAACTGTCTTTTAGAAAAAATATCTATTCATGCCTCAAGATATTTTCATGCAGGAGTCCCATGCTAAGAGAAATGCATTTGAACGCATTAGAAGGGCCGTGGATACTCATGGACACTCTGAAAAATCTGTTGGCAGCCTCTGTAACTTTAGAGCTACATTAAGTCACATCATTTGATGGCCTCTTATGTGCAAATCTACCCTGGGGGTGTGGGGAGAAAGAGAGAGGCCTATTCTGAGCCAGAGGGAGATCCTATGCAAACATAATACAATGGGGAAACCTGGGAAGAAGACGCTTTAGGTTTAGAAGAAAAAGACGATGCTTATGGTGTTTCTTTCCAGCCCAAGCTTCAGTTGTAGTCCCTTCAGTGGCTGTAATGTCTGCCCAGGAACATGTAACCTGCAGTATTCCTAGTGTTTAGAATAGTGCTTAACCCTTGGACAATGAGTAAACAACTGGGATGATCAGGAGTGATGTTATCTATGGACAGATCCTAGAATAACCTAATTGGTTGTTTAGAAAAGTTACTAAATGTACAGCTACTCCATAGTAACGTGTGTCAGTCACATTCCATGACAAGGACAATCATCTTGACCATGACTGTTATAAAACATAATCTTTATATTTAAGACCACTAAGCTATAGTGAAAGGTAATACAGACCACTTCCATAAATGGAGCTATCTATAATGCTAATTGGTATCACAGTTACTGATTTTCCCCACACTAAGAACAAGTTTAGTCAAAATGCAATAAAATATCAGTGCTTTTTCTTTTTTTGCGTCAAAACATTTCTCACTGCTTTTAAATCTACAAGAAAGTGCAGAGACCCTTGAAGATAGAGATGATTAGGAAGATGAGCAGGTGTGGCCGGGTAGATCTGTCCCTATCAGGACTGAGGATTGAGGTAAAACAGATAGTTAAGGTCATGTGGGTTAATTAGATCAGGATTACTGTGGTAATCAATGGAAGCATAGAAGCATGCTGGGATGTGGCTGACTGATCCATGGGGACGCCTGGGACACTTCAGATGGTCAGAGTCAGTGTCCCTCATCCCCCTCTCCTTTACCTTCTCCCCTCCCTCTCCTCCTTCCTCCCTCCCTCCCCCTTCCCCTCTTCCTCCCCCACACCCTTTCCCTCTCCCCCTCTCTCCCTCCCTCCTTCTTAAATAGCACTAAAACTTTACTGTTCATAAAATAAGTGCAGAAACTTATCCCTAAGATCCTGGGATTGAATTATTTGTTAAAGCACAACCAGCCATATTTGGAAGGAGGTCCTTCAGGTTCGACTTCTGCTCACCACTCTGTACAGGGGCTAGGAGGCGATGGTGCTATTACTATGAGCAGGGAGCATGTAGCCTTGGTCAAAATATAACTTGGGCTTCTATCTGGAGTAAGCAGTTTTGTACAGGGGTACAATATAATCTGGACATTAAAACATGCATCGAGCTGCTTTGTTGGGAATGAGGCACAGTAGCTGTCTCCAGTGGGCTCTCCCAGAAACAGAGCCTAAGGCCAGAGTTTGGTTCAAAGTTTTCACTTGGAAGTTAAACTTGGGGATCCTAATTGGGAGTAACAAGTGCCAGAGAACAGAGAGTCCAGCAACAAAAAGTATTTACTCAAGTTACCCCATAGGGAGTTCCAAGAGGGAACCATGCCTATCATTCTGTCATGGGACAAGGAAGTTGAGGGAATCTTTATCAATTTCTGATAGTTACTAGTGAAAGGTTCCTAGGGGGTTGGCCAGGGGATATCCAACTTCTGGAAGATCCTAGGACCCCCCCCCCAACTCCCCAGGAAAGAAGTGAATCCCGTATTGGGTTCTGGCCCTGAGATGCTGAGGTCTCTGGGACATGTATACTGCACAACTTTCTGCTGGGAGTCAGACTTTGGAATTGTGGGGTGAACTATGGGTGAGAATTTATCGAATTTTAACTATAATTTGAAGACAAAGCAGTGGGTGAACCAGCTGTGGCCACAAAAGATGAGGCAGAGTGACATGAGTTGTGTGGTCTAAGGACTTGGGAGATGGATTACTATGAGTAGAACTAGGAAAGACATACAGTTGATGTAGTTGACAATGTGCGTATCTGAAATTTCCTGATATGCTTCCCTGAGGCTATTGGGCAAATAGACCTGGAGTTCAGTGAAGAAAACCAGGCTGGTTGCATGAGCTTTGTGGTAGTGAGTTTTTAAAAGATATTATATATTTATTTATTAGATATGGAAGGATGAATGGGGTCAATGAAGGTTGAGAGGCTGAGTACTGAGGCATTCCAACCATAGGGACCAAGGAGATGAGCAGGAGCCAGCCGAGGAGGCTACAGAAGTGGGTCATAGAGGGTTCTAAGAAACAAGGCTATTCTGTGAGGAAGAAAAATACAACAAAATGGACAGTTTATGACTTAGAAACGATAAATGGCCAATTGGCATAGGAGAAGGTAGTCAACTGATTTGTAATCAGAGAAGTACACACTGAAGACATTGAGCTGCTGTTTTATCCCAACTGGGCTGTCAACCACTGGACAGTCTACTGCTCAGGATTGATAGGGCATAGGCCATCGAAAACTCACACAGTTGTCAACTGTATAACCTATACAGAAAACTTTACATAGGCTAAAAAGTTGGTAATACACACAGCTTCAGCTTAGCTCTTCATATGGATGCTAACACAGAGATAAATGCCATCATTGGTGGAATGTGTCAACTGTTGGGGTGTATTAATCCTGAGAAGACAGTGGCATAAGTGCGTAAGTGACACCCACATCAGTGTGGATGCTACTCATTGTTACAGCCATGTTTGAATAGTTCAGACCACATTGAAAAGGTCAAGAGGAGGCAAGCACATGATGAATGCATCTTAAGAGTTTATGGTAAAAGGGGTTGGGGATTTAGCTCAGTGGTAGAGCGCTTGCCTAGCAAGCACAAGGCCCTGGGTTCGGTCCTCAGCTCCGGAAAAAAAAAGAATTTATGGTAAAACTGTAAGGACAATCAATTATTGGTATGAATTAAAGATTGCTACCACATCTAGATATCAGCAAGAGAAGCAGGAAGAATTGAAAAGCGATGTTGATGGTTTTTAGGCTCAATGGTGAATACATGGGTATTTCTTTTTCTTTTTCTTTTTCTTCAGATTAATATACTTGTTTGTATATATGGTACATTTCATGCTTTTACAGTGCTAATGATGCAATTATTGTAAGAAGAAAAATTGAACCTGGCACTTAATAGAAAAGCAAAAATGTTCTGTCTTCTCAGTTCTGGTCTTAGAGAATCTGAAGGCAGAGCATGTCACCCTGAAGTGTTAGTCCCAGTGTGGTTTCTGAGGAGAAAACTTGCTGCTTTTCTGTTCTCTGTGTACTGCTTCCCTGGAAACAGGATTCTTTCTTTACCAGATAAAGTGATCCAAGCCTCAGACTCCTGATTGTAAGGAAAGTGTTAGGGGGTTCCACCCCTTTCCTAGAGAGAGACCTGGACTGAAAATACCTAAAAAGAGGGGTGTAGGCAAGGCTCAGAAACTGGACATCACTGCGGTGTAGAGCTTTGCTACAGGTAGAGGCCTACGGTGCAGAAGCAAAACGGCTAGCCAGCCGTTCTGTGCCTGCACTGCTGCATGGTTAGCAGTGGCAGCCACTGATGGTCTGAAGCGTCACAAGACTTGGTGCCCAGCAGGGCTGCTGGGAGACTGGGAGTGTTGTGGTTGGGGGCCAACGTTGTGAAAACCCAGCTGCATTTCGACTACTCGCTCTTGGAGCTCAGGCTGTGCCTGGAGGAGATGGAAGGAAGGAGAGCCATCGTGTTGTTGACCAGCATTCTCTGTGTGTGTGTTTCATTTTATACATTTTCTTTGCAAATGCCCCCTTTTTCCTTAGGCAAACATTTGAGTGTCAGTTTCCTTCCCCAACTTAAAAACCAGCGGATATTGCAGGGGTGTCTGGAAGAGGGCTCTGAGTGTTCATAAAACTGACATTGATTTCTTTGCCTGGAAATAAAAATAATAACAGTAAGTGTCTGTGACTCATCTTTGGATTTGCATTACAAACAAAAAATGCAAATGGATCCCATTGTCTGCATAACCTATAGATTTTTAAAACATGCTTTGAATGGATACACTTTCAGGAAATTCTGTGGTTTAACAAGAGCCTGCATTTTTATTCAGAGCTTGAGTTTCGGCTTCTGTTGGTGACTCATCTTCTCTTTCGTTTCTTGTCTTTTTGTTCTTGGTTTACCTTAACCTACCTGCTGACTCACGCCATCCAACCAACATACAATGCGAAAACCCATGTCTCCGTCTGTATGTTGTTCACCTGCTGCTCAAACCACCCCAATTTGTAAATTATATGCAAATACCCATCCATGAAAACATCACATATAGGAAACGGTTGGTTTCACAACTTTAAAGTTCTTATGTACCTTTTCTCTGCTTGTTCTGCTCCTCTCCTCCTGTTTGGGGTTTGTGCTCACGGCCCTCAGGGGCATGAGCAAGATTTCCCTGTGCTTCGTCACCTCTGGCCTCGTGTCCTTTTTAAAGCGGCAAGGGTCTCTCAAGACCTCTAAGGTGCTCTTTCGATCTGTCTGAGGAGAGGAAGTGGGGTTTCGGGAGGCGGGGTAGTTGGCAGTACTTAGGGCAGATTTTTCTGCTGGAACTCACTCAAATTTGAGTTTTTATAGAATATATTTGGTGTCCAACCCTGTCGATCCATGGTTTCTGTTGCACACTTACCTGTCTTGTGCCGTGCTCCCATCTTGCCAACACAAAGAGAACATTGAGCCTTGCCAAGGTGGGCTCTGGTGAAGACCCCATGCATTAGCCCTGGTTTCTAGCTGTGAGAAAACAAAGTGAACGAGGCAACTACAGAAGGAAAAACTTATTTGGGACATAGCATTGCAAAGTGATGGGAGTTTATCACCATAAGATCAGACAGTATGACAGCAGGCTGGAGGACCAACAGGCAGGCAAGGCGGGTGGCGGGCGGGTGGCGGGCGGGCAGCGGCGGGCAGGGAGGGATGGGCTGGAGCAATAGCTGAGAACTCACATTTCAAACCATAAGAGGAAGGCAAAGAGATGCATTCCCTTTGAAACCTCAACGTCCACCCCTAGTGACATACGTATCCTCCCTAAACAGCCCTGACTACTGGCTGTTCAAGTATTCCAACATCCAAGACTTAGAGGGGACATCTTCAAACCACCACACCCCAGTAGCAACTGTCCTTTATAGACAGGACCTCCAAAGAGTGTCAGAGCCGAGGCAATGAGGTTTAGGGGGGGTTGGAGACAAGGAGTCCTTCATTCAATGCAGTTCGTGTAGGGTCTGGACCCCCATGCATGTCCATTTCCGTAGCATAGATCTGCTAGCGTGCTCTGCTCAGGCTCAGCTTGGCTTCTGACGAGGCTATGGAAGTTTATCCACACAGGCAGATACTTAATTGTTACGGAGGCTGAATGCTTCGTGTAGGGTTTCGTAACTGGAATCATACAAGCTTGAGTTTGGAGCACACGCCACGGTCCTGCAGAAACACCTACAGCATGTTTTCTTTTTGGCCTCCAGCCAGGCCACAGTTTCACCTCCTTGTCCTTTATCTTCCTCTTCATAGCACACATGACTGCCTAATGTCTGTCTCCTCCCTCCCCCTTCCCCTCTCAAAATCCGTCCCCTGTAGAATGAAGGAAAGAGAAAGGCTGGTTTGGAGCTACAGAATTTTATCCTCTGGTATGGTGCTTGACCAACAGGTGGCCATAGGTCTGGGCTTTATGCTCTGGTGACATTGAGGAACAAGTTCTCTGTGTCTTATAACTAACTAGAGGCCATAGTGGTTGGATTGCAGGCCTTAGTCAGCCCAGCCATCCTTGTTGGGAGTGTCTGACAATGCTTAGTGTACTTTCAGTCCCTGCTCCTCCCGATTATCCTGATACCCTCTGCTTACTCTAGGGTGTGGGTGAGGAAGCTGAGAAAAAGTGTTAGGGACTAGTGTCCCCTCAGGCCAGTGATCCTCACAATGAGACTACCTATGGCTTAGCGAAGTGGAAACAAGGACAGTCCTGCTAGTGGGGTCACTTCCTGTGCAGCAGAAACCATGGGTCCTGGGAGAACAGGACATGTGTGCTCACCACCAGTGAGATGACCAGGCCAGAGGTGAAGGTACAGGGTGCACGACTGTTGGCTTGTACTCTGTTGCCGTCCCGCATGTGCTCAGCATGGCGGCGCCTAACCCATTGCTCTGTGCTTGAGGCATCACCATCTAGTCTCTAGGGTTGCCTATCCATTGCTGCCTTGTCCTGTCCGGAGCACTACAGAGCTCCCAAGAGAAAAGTCTGGGAGAGGGGTGTGAGCCTTTGTTAACAATGTAGAGATACTGTGGTTCAGCCTTGAGTTCACAGCTCCAGCTCATCTAGATGTTTCCAGGGTCTTAGCACCATCCCTGCTCTCTTCTGCCCTCCCTTTACTGTAGGCAAGCCTTTGTTTCCCTCCATATCTTCAGGCCGTCTTCTCTGTGACAGGCACTGACTGCTTAGTACAGACTGCTTTAGGTTAGGCATGCATTGTGTTATTATAATCTGTGACCCTCAAAACAATCGGAACAGATAGTTTCAAAGTAAAATCCCAAAGAGAAGCAGTCTCCCTGTCTCCTCATCATGTTCAAGGGCTCTTAGTATTAGTGGACAGTAGTTCTTGGCCACCATGTCTACTAGTGAGACTCTGGCCTCATTTCAGTTTAGGATCTGCCAGGCTGGGCCATCTTTCAGGGCCGTACCTGAGGTGATATTTGTCCCCTTGTATCCATACACCCTTCTACCTATTGTTTTGAGGGCTACAACATCCTGCCCAGGGCTACCTGATTTAGGGTGTCTACCCCTACTACTTGCAAAGACAGTACAGAAATGCTGTTATTCCAGTTGATGATCACAAATAACTGTCCCCAAGATTGGGAGCAATAGACAAGGCAGCTGTGTCCATTGGAAGTAAGCATGAAACCCAACCCCTGCTGAATGTATGCTCTGCCAAGATGGGCAGCCCTGGAGTGTCTTCTCAGACTTGCCGTGCCTCTGTCTGCATGTACTGACCGGCTCTACTGTTTCATTCAACACATCTGTTCTCTTTGTCACTGAATCTTGACAACACAAATGTGTATGAGCCCGAGCTGCTCGCATATTGAGAAATGCCAAAGGCAGGAGGTTGCTTTCAGGAGATAGTACAGGCCCTGGTGTCTAAGAAAATACCTAGGTCCACAGTTGCCCATCACAGCGCATGGACACCTCCCCAGATCCTCAACCCGGAAGTAATCGCCAGTAATTCAAAGTGCCCAGGGTCAGGTGATCTTTGGAGTCTGGGATTTAACGTTTTTATTTTTATTTTTTTATTTTTGTGTGCTTGGTTTTGAACCCCTGATTGAGGGAGCAATGCCAAATGTCCTGGGTTCTCTAGAGCAGAGGCTTCTATGTCATGAACAGCAGTGACCATACATGTCCCTTTATGGGAATGCTTACACATACCTGGACAAGTCCCAGAG
This sequence comes from Rattus rattus, assembly GCF_011064425.1. NCBI lineage: Eukaryota > Metazoa > Chordata > Mammalia > Rodentia > Muridae > Rattus > Rattus rattus. The sequence goes on from NC_046158.1 coordinate 12,570,436, forward strand.
AAACCAGCCAGTGTCTCAGTCAGGCAAGGCCTTTGCTGATTGAGCTCAGAAAGGAAGATTGACTGGAGAGTACCTGGTCAGTTGGGCAGTGTTCTAGAAGAGGCCACCAGTATTGGAGACTCCTAGGTGATCTCCTAGCACTACCTAACAGAAGGGAGGGACTTTGGAAGCTTTTCTTTATGTCCCTTACAGTTGGAAAATGGCCCTAGTGTGAAGGGACTTTTCTCTGACTTGCTTCATGGAAGTGACTTATAGTGGGATACTTCTCTTTTGGAAGGTGCCTGGCAGCCAGATGCTGCTTAGACTAAAGCAATGACTTTATTTTTATTTCTCTTAATACATTTCTTCTGGATCACAGGGACTTGGGGAGAGGTTGTAGGATAAAAGCAGCCTGTCTGTACTTTTTTGAGAGAGATTCAAAAGATTTGAAAATAGTGCTTCTTCTTTGCAGAACAACTTCATCAACTTGAGCTTCCTTCGCCTCTTCCGGGCAGCACGGCTGATCAAGCTGCTTCGCCAGGGCTACACCATCCGCATCTTGTTATGGACCTTTGTCCAGTCCTTTAAGGTAAAGCAGGGGCCCCATGGGGCCTGGACAGCTCCCTGTGGGCTTTCTCTCCTTTACCGAGCTTCCTCTCTTCCACCCAGAGTGAACCTTCCTCTGGAAGGCTGAGTCAGTGCAGATCATGTGTGCCTCTTCGGCATCTGTTTATCCTGATGCAGTTTTCTAAAGACATTGTGAATGAGTAGCCGGTTATCTTGCTAATGCCCATATAACTCTGAGCTAGGCTTGTACTTGAGTCACAGATAGACAAGGCCACTTGCTGGCTGCTGCAGGACTCAGTGGTCAGTGGGTGGAGTTGGGCCAGGCTGAGGTGTGTGTTGCCTCAGGGATGCCCTGGAGCTGATGTGCTCGTGTGTCTCCAGGCGCTGCCCTACGTGTGCCTCCTCATTGCCATGCTGTTCTTCATCTACGCCATCATCGGCATGCAGGTGGGTGCCACCTGTCCAGACTGGATTGGACACAGGTCTCCTGTGGCAGGGTGAAGGGTACAGGTCACTGTCATTAAGTGATCATGATACCATGAGGTTATCTTTAACTGTGACGCAGGCGTGGTATAAATGCTGGGTGGACTAACCCGAGGAAGCTGCTTGATGGCAGCACAGCGGGCGCTCAGCACCCCTCCACCCAGTCCCATTTCTCAGGGAGGCTGCATTTTAGTATTTTTGAACGAGGTCCAGCAGGGCTTAGGATGCTGAGGCACGTGCCTATTAGATTGGCATTTGACTGACAGCTGTTGTGTTGCCTGGCAGCCAACATCCTTTTCAGGCCAGATGTTCCTGACAGAATTCTTCCCCGGGTTTAAGCAGAATCCCACAGATCCCTGAGCTTGACAACAACTTAGCTTTTCTTTTCTTTTGTCAGAGAACACTATGCTAATTCCTTGGGGGGGAAAGAACATTTAAAAGATGTAAATCAGCAGCTTAGCTACAAATCTTGGCCACTTCTCACAGTGTACACTGGAGTGGGATGGGAGGTGCCAAAGTCTTGACTTCAGCTGAGTTCTCAAACTCATTTCCGATTTTGAGATCTGGTGCTACTTAAAATGAACGTGCATGTTTTATGTTGCTTTTGTCTGTGGATGTTCAGTAGCATGTGTTTCCCTGATCTTTGTAGAAGTAAGATAGTTTATAGACTTTCAGTTACAGTCTTAGTATTAAAGTCAACATGGCTCTTGACACATTTGCATTTCTCACCCTGAAACAACCTGTCAGATTGCCCAAAAGCTTATTGTGGTGTTTGTCCCAGAGATTTCAAAGAACACTTCCTGAGCTGTTACCAACCTACTTACAGTTTTGCATTAGCAAGTGACCTGAACACCACTTTTTTATTCAAAGCAGAGCCCAAGCCCCATTTGTCCTGGTTGCTCACACTTGCATCCCTGGGTAGCCTCAGAGCCCCAGCTACACACACTGGAGCATGGGACACAAGTGTGTTCCACTGAAAGGTTGTGCTGTGAACCAAACTATCCCTTCTGCCATCCAGTGTTGTATGCGTGTGTTCTCTCGCCTAGTCTGCTGGTCACGGCCCCCGACATTCAGCACGTGTACTCTGTTATTTTCTCCATTTCAGGTTTTTGGAAACATTGCCCTTGATGATGGCACCAGCATCAACCGACACAACAACTTCCGGACATTTCTGCAAGCCTTAATGCTGTTGTTCAGGTGTGCTGGTCTGTAGCCTAAAGAGCATGTATACTCTTCACTCGTGACAGCGGGGTGGTTCCATGCATAGAGCACTTCCCTTCCAACACCAGAACTCTGCTGACTCTATCAAGGAGGCCTTTGCAGTTGCTTGTTTTTATGTCTCCTTCCCAAAGGGCTCTTGTCTACTTTGGCTTCCAGATGGACGGAAAAGACGTATGTGGAGGAAAGAATCCAGTGGCCCCTGTGCCAGTGCAGCCTCTGCCACATTGTTTCTGCTCCCCAGTGAGAGCCAAAAGGGGTCTAGAGGTGGCACAGTCTAGGAGAATGGAGGCGCTTGGCAAGGTCTCATTTGACATGCCGGTATCATACTGTCTACCCAGTCACCATATTGGTCACCTATAGCAATGGATGAAGGAGAAGCCAGGCCCAGAGAGGGAGTTTTCAACTAGTCAGAGGGCGCAGGAACCCAACTTACTCAAGCAGTCACGTGAACAGGCCCGTCCCTCACTGCTCTCACTGGGACTATAGTGCCCTGGATTCCTGGCGCCTTCAGAAAAGCAGTGGATGACATTCAGGGTCTAGAGCAAAAGGTCCATAGTTGTAAGCTATAGGGCTGTGGCCATCCACTGTTGTGGTCCAAGAGTGAGCATAGGGTAGGGAGAGGTGTGATGTACTTATCTGCCTTTGTAGAATCTTCTGTCTGGCCATCCCTGGCTACAGACAGAGCAAGTGTGCTCTTTGTAGGGAGATAGTGAGGTGTGCTGAACTCAGACCCTGCCTTGGGACTCCTTCCTGAGATTCCACTATATCTATTCCTGTGTGCAAATGTGTCACACCGTCCTGTGGCATCCCCTCCTCGGGCTTGCGGCAGTTTCATAGAGAGGAGTGAACAGCAGCCCAGTTCTCTGAGTGGCTTGGAGAGAATCTTCAGTCTTTCACGCTCCAAAGTCCTATTTCTCTAGGCCTCAGCAGATAGACTCATGACATTTTTTATCATGTATCGATATTCTGCTTCGTGCCACACAGATCCGAAGCAAACCTGTGAAGTCAGCTTCAGTTTGAGGCCTTTGTTCTCAAAGATTTCTTTTCCTCCTGAGCTTTCTGTCATGAGGCATACTTCTTCAGCCATGCTGGCTCTGGTGGGGCAGCATGCCAGGAGGAGGATCCTCACCCCTGCTGACCTCAGTGGGCAGTGGCTGCTGTTCCTATCCAGGACCAACTTCACAGACTTACATAGACTTTCTATCATCTTTGCTGGCCACATGCCTATAAACAAAAGTCCCCAAGAATCCACAGGTGGCTGCTGTGGGCGGTTTTGAGATGCCATGGCCAACGTGAAAGTAGACTGAGGGGAGAGGGCATGATGCACGGGTGGAAAAGAATTCTCAGGGTACAGGAAAGAGGTGTGAGTTTGGGCTTCTGCAATGACTGAGAAGAATCATGGCGAAGGGGAGGGACGAACAAAGGCCACCTTCACTGTGGGCCTGCTGAGGCTACAGTGTGGGATCAATCCGTCAGCACTTCCCAGCATAGCAAGTGGCAGATAGACTGACTCCAGAGCAAAGGCTTTTTCTTCTGGACACGAAGAGGATGAGGAAGCTCCCAGTGCTGTAGATCATGCCCATGACTCACTTAGCAGCCAGCCTAGAAATTTCCTGGAATCCGGGTTCTGCAGAAACCCAGAGGGGGATCCCTCTACCCAGCTCTCCCAAGGGCTCTGCTAGCCAGGCACTGGGCTCCCCTTTGTGTGCTTACAGCTCTGTCCTTTCCAGGAGTGCCACTGGGGAGGCCTGGCACGAGATCATGCTGTCTTGCCTGGGCAACCGGGCCTGCGACCCACATGCCAACGCCAGCGAATGCGGGAGCGACTTTGCCTATTTTTATTTTGTCTCCTTCATCTTCCTCTGTTCCTTTCTGGTAAGTCCCTGTTTTGCCCTTGTCTGCCAGTCTCAGGCCATCTTCTGTTGGTTCCCGATTTTGAGCCACATTTATGCCAGTCCCATGCTTAAAGTCTTTGTCCACTGTCTAGGGCAGTTCAGCGAAGTCGTGTGTCTGGGGTGATGAGTGGGTAACATTAGGATTCAGTAGAAAAGGTTGGTGGGCTGGGTCTTAGGCATGGGGAGTCCTGAGAGGCTTGGAGCAGGAGGAGGAAGGGACAGAGCTTCAGAGTAAGCAGGAAGGCTGTTGGGAGAGACAGTGGCTCAAAGGTTTCGAGAATTGGGAAGGACTAATCTACAACTTCAAGGTAGAGCTAATTGAAGAAGAGAAAAGAAAGCCGCACTCTGGAATTTTCTAAGCAATAAGTGCAGGTCCCTCTGATGGACATATGAAGCTCTGCAGGTGTGAGTTGGAAGGGACTAGAAGCATTGGACAGACCCTGGAGCTGAGATGCGAGTCCTCCTTGTGCTGATGTGTCTGTCTATGTATCTGGACTGTCTTCTGTGCCCCCGACGCACAGACCAGCAACCGAAGTGTATGGCATAAGCTGCATGGGTTATGTGAGTACTGGTTAGAAGTGCAAAGCCCTCAGGCTGGGTAAAGAGCCTGCCACTCAAGCAGGAAGGAAGGCCTGAGTATCCCGGCACCTATGTGAAAGCTGGGTAACCACACTGCTGAGCAAGCACAGCATAGAGCTGATTGGACCCCTGAGGTTCCATGCCTGGTCATTGTAGCAGAACCAACGAGCTCCGAGTTCAGTGAGAGACCCTGTTTCTAAACAATGACGAGGAGAAGTAAAGAAAGACATGGTGTGAACTTCTAGCCTATATGTGTACACACCGTGTCCCGTACCCACATGACAGAACAAGACCAAGTATACATAATGTACACATACACAAGGAGAAGAGGGCACACTGGACTCCCGCCTCAAAACTTACCACATCTCTGGGGAAAGCATCTGAGTCTGGGGGATTTTCCCCTTAAAAATAAAAGATTTACTGGTTTTTACCTATGCATATGCATGTCTTACTGTGTGTATACGTGTGCTCCAAAATGCCAAAGAGGGCATTAACTCCATGCCTATGGGGCTAGAGGCATAGGCACTTGTGAGCCACCTACATGGACACTGTGAACCTAACTCTGAAAGGGCTGCAGCTTCTCTTCACCGCTGAGTCATTTCTCCGACTCCCTCCCCTTGATGTGTGTATGTTTATGTATGTGTTTCTATGGGCGTGTGCGTGTGTATGTGTGGGATATCATATCTAGCATATGGAAGCTAGAGGTTTATGTCACGTGTCTTCCTCAATGTTCTCTAGCTTACATTTTTGAAACAGGGTCTCCTGCTGAACCTAGAGTTCATCGGTTTGGCTGGGCCGCATGGTCCGTGGGCTTCACTACTGTGAGGATTGCAGATTTGTCTCTGTGCATGGCTTTTACATGGGTACTGGGAACCCAAATTCTCAGCTCCTCATGTTTCCTCAATGGGCGTGTTGCCAGTGGAATCACCGTTTTAGTGAGCTATCAGGTCACCCTGTAAATGTGAAACTTTGAGGAATAAGTGAAAGTTGCTGACGTCCATGAAAAGAAATAAAAGAGAACTTAATTAAATAGAAAAAGACATCACGTGTCCACGAGTCAGAACCAGTATTATCACAATGACAGTACTACCGCAAGTGATATATAGAATAGATACGGCAAATAAAATCCCAGCAGCTTTTAAGGATGGGCAGGAATAGGGACGTGGATCTTCAAGTCCACACTTGGTTGGCAGGAAACAGCCAAAACAATCTTGAAAGATGAAGAATTCACCATCCCCAATCAAAACTGTTCTGGGGGTAGCAGAATGCTCCACAAACATGGGACACAAAATCACAAGCACTGTCTGATTCTCAGCATAATTCCAGCACTCAGGAGATATAGGACCAGAAACTCAAGGTTATCTCCTGTTAGATAACAAGTTCTAGGCCATCTTAGACCTCAAAGGAAACAATAGCAACCAAAAAAAAAAAAATAGTGCTGTTGACATAAGGTTTATAAGCCAGCCAAAGAAAGTTACGAACCTAGGAAGAGTCTAAACCACTGTAGTCAATTGTTTTTATATCTGTTTACTGCTTCAATATGTAAAATAGGTTTATTGAGTGCACTGCAGGGGCTGGGGCTGGGAAGGAGGAAGGTGCTGTGTACAGTCCAGACTCTTCTCTTCTGACAAGGGTGCTTGTGGGGAAAGCTCCTGTGTCTTAGTCTTTGCAGGAGTTAAAGTTGGGGTCTGTGGGATTAAGAATCACTGGGACTGAGAAGACACTAGACACTGGAAAGCCCCAGCAGGTCTGTCCTTATCATATAGGGGTGACCTCTCCCGTCCAGCCAGCTCCTCCTGCACACTGCAGGCAGGGATTGAGAGCAGGCGCGGAGGGCACACGCAGTGTGTGTCAGCTCTTCTTCTCGTCCTGCAGATGCTGAACCTCTTTGTTGCTGTGATCATGGACAATTTCGAATACCTCACGCGGGATTCTTCCATCCTAGGGCCGCACCACCTCGATGAATTCATTCGCGTCTGGGCTGAATACGACCCAGCTGCGTGGTGAGTGAGCTCCAGTGCTCTCTGCTCCTCAGGGTTGGCTGCCATTGCCTGTGGTTCTCCTGACAGGGCCAGAGTGATCTTAGACAGTTCCATGTGCATGTCCCTAGGTGTTGGGCTGAGGTCTAGGGACTTGCCCAGTTCTGTGTGGTAGCACTGGTCCCCTTGCAGTAGCATGTTTCTTTTGATCCCGTGCCTTGGTGCAGCTGTGGGGCAGAGACACTAAGTATAGTCCTCAGGAGAGTGCCTATGCCTGGGGGTCAAGGAACATTTCCAGGGCTCTTTGCACAGAAGTGTCCTGCCTTCTCCCAAGGCTTGTCTTGTGATGGAACATGGAGGCCCAGTGGGGGAGGGTAGAGAGACAGTGTAGGGACACATCTGTGTAATACTCAGGGCGCTGAGAGCAAAGGATGTGTGTGTGTGTTTGGGAGGGGTGTGGTTGCTGCTGTGGCTGTTGTTGTTTAAAGAATTGGGGACTGAACCCTGGGACATGTAAGTCAAAATACTTTAGCAACCGAGCTGTATCCCCCACTTGCCATAATGTGAGTCTTAAATTTTTTCTTGATGGACTTAGTTTTTCTTCTGCCATTTCTTTTGGGGCCAGGAGCCAGTGTGTATGTCTGTTGCCAGCCTTGTTGTATGTGGTGGGCACTGGGTGGAACTTTATTCAAGCCAGGGGAATTGGGGAAATAGAAAACTGTTACCGGGCTGCATAAGTGAAGGGTGATTTGTTTCTAGATAGCAAGGACCTTCTGGATTGCTTTGGGTTGAAAGTGAAAGTTGTTTGAAGCCATGTTCCAGAGAGAGCATGTCACGGTCCATAGGGAGCACTACACAGTGATGTCACAGTCCAGAGAGAGCACTGCACAGTGATGTCACAGTCCAGAGATAGCACTGCAGAGTGATGTCACAGTCCATAGGGAGCACTGCACAGTGATGTCACGGTCCATAGGGAGCATTACACAGTGATGTCACAGTCCATAGAGAACACTGCACAGTGATGTCACGGTCAATCAATAATACTGCACGATGATGTCACACCAATCCCCTTTGCCAGAGACCACATTCAGGAAGGCAGGCGAGCAGGACATCGGGGCTCTCCATCTGTGTGCTTGTTCATTCCTCTACCCACTTGGTCACCGAATTGATGCTTGCACTCATTGCGTCTGCTCCTACGCCCCACCATCTCCTCTCACCTACGTGCTCACTTGTGTATTGTGTTAGTTACCTTTTGATTCTGTGATTGGATCTCACAAAAGCAACTTCAGGCAAAGGCTTGCTTTGGCTTATGATTTAAGAGGAGATATAGTCTAACACGGAAGGAAGGCACATGGCAGGAGCAGGAGACCGTGGGTCACAATCATGGGAGATGAGTGCTGGTGTCCATCTCAGTTTACTTTTTATTCAGCCCGGGACCCTGACCCGTGGATGACGCCAAGTACATTTAGCGTGGCTCTTCCCATCTCAATCCAATGTGGCCATCCCTCACAGAGAGGGCGCTCAGAGGCCAGCCTTCTGGGTGCCTCTTGACCCCGTCCTGCTGACACCCACACATGCGCTCACTCAGGTATTTTCCATCTAATGGCTCATTCGCCCATTCGTCTGTTCAGCCGCTCAAGTGGTATTTGCAGATGGCTCTTCCTTGTAAGGGGACGTGCAGGAGGGGCAGAGGCTCAGAGCACTGGCTGCTGTGGAAGATACAAGCCTCTCCTCTCACTGCCACAGCTGTGAATGGGCGGTTGTCCTTGAAGGAGTGAGTGGTGGCGTCCTGTGCCTTAGGGATGGACAAGAAACTGCAGCTGTGTGCAGCTCCCCAGGCCCCCTGTCTGCCTCTCCTAGGTGTGGTCAGCGTTCTGCTGTGGGATAGTTGGGAGAATGAAGTCAGGCTCCTGTGGTTAGACCGGGCATGCTAAGCTTTCTGGTAGACCCTGGGGGCTGAAATCAGGACAGGCATGCTTAGGTCTCTGCTGGAGGACTAGAGGATGTGCCCAGGCTGATGGCTAGAGTCCTCTGTCTCAAGCTCCTAAGCTTCTGCGTCCTTGACCTGTGCCAGCACGAGATGCTCAGTAACGTCCGGGAAGGGGTGGTCAGGCTTTCTTCTGCTGGGCTGGATCCCCGCTGCTCCTGTCCTTCAGCCTCTCCTCTGCACCTAGAGACAGACAGACAGACTGCAGGTGTCCTCAGTTCCTCAGCTGCCCTGGTCTGCCCCTCACAGTGTGTTCTGAGGTTGTGCCTGGAGTTGTAGCCGGGGAAGTTTCACAGTATTGCATCAGGGTGCTGGGACAGAGGTCTTCTCCGTTGGGGCTGTTTGGACTGACGTCCTCTCCGAGTCTATTTCCCATTGCTGTGAGAAACCTCCCATCTTTACATAGTTCATAAGCAGCAGGACCACTCACTGTTGTTGTGTATTACGCTTGACTACTTTGGCTCTGTAGACGATTCTCTGTCTATGTTCATATGTTTTCCCCACCATGCCCAAGACTCTTACTGAGCTGCTCAGGCTCAAGGATATTGCACTGGCTCTGTGGTTAGGTATGTCACCGAGGTAGGGTGCAGTGGGGAGACTGGACTTTGTCATATAAAGGGCAGGAGAGACTCCAGCGGCAAAATGACTCATTTGATCTTCAAGATTACCCTGGCTATGACCTCAACAGCCATTGCTATTTCTGGAATATTTTCCCAAGGTGCAAAGAACAGATGGTCTGTGGGACTCACTCACACTGAAGGCCAGCTGTGGAGGGCAGCATGGTGCTTGCCCTCATGAACTGCATACCCAGTTCCTGCCATCGACTGTAACGAAGAAGGGGTAACGGGCACAGTGGTGCTTAGTCTGAGGACAGACTTGTGAGCATGCACAGTGAGAGTGTAGTCTGTCTTCTAACTTGAGAGCTAGAGAGCTAGGGGCCCTGGATGTCACCAGCAAGTTGAAGAGATGGCCTTGTGGCAGGGGTGACACCATGGCCAGACGGCATCAAGATCAAGCCGCCTAAAGACAGGTGAACCTCAAAGTGCTTTGGGACTGGTGCTGTTCCCTGCAGACCCCTCTAGGAGGTGGATGGCTTGACAGAGCACTCAAACAGGTCAAAGCTGGCAGAGCACCATGCTAAAGCTGGGGCCTGCATTTGAACAGGCTTACGGTCTGTCTTAATTTCCTATGTGACCATGTGATTTTCTCATCATTTCGGTAAAACTTTGAAACGACAAACTGTCAGACTTTCTAACATTTGTGTATGTGTCTGCACAAGCACAGATGTGTGTGAGCGTATGCATGTGTGTATATGTGGATGAGCCTGTGTGTCCTCTGCATGTGCACACAAAGGCACATGCATGTGTTTGTGTATCCATGTTAGTTTGTCTGTGTGTGTGTGTGTGTGTGTGTGTGTGTGTGTGTGTGATACGCATCTGTGTATGGTAAGTATACATGTGTGTTGTGTGCATGTGTGCACCTGTTAGGTGTTTATGTACCATCTGTACGTTGTGTGAATGTGTACATGCTGTGGAATACTAGAAAGGCATGGAGCTTCTGGGAGCTGGAGCTGCTCTTTCCCCGGCCTCCCTTTTGTTGCTTCAAAACACTGTGTTGAAGCATGGGGACCGAAAGTGAGAGCCATGCTCACCGGGTCGTCCATCAGCTGAGGAAACACTTCCTGAGCATCTGCTCTGTCCTGGGCCTGGGGCCCCAAAGGTGAAAGTGTAAATAGGGCTGTGAGATAGGACAGTTAGATGGTCACAGCTTGGGGCCAGGACACCTTTGAGGAGGGAAGGATCATGTGCACCTAAGCTGTGTGAAAGGAGACAAGATGAACGGAGTGTCGGGCAACTCTGAGGCAGGTACAGAGAGAGGGAGAACGGGGAAGATCGTTGAGGCTTGAGTGAAAATGTTAAAGCTGGGAGAGATTGAGAGACCTTGAAACTGAGTTAAACAGGTAACTTTGCTTTTGTTTTACTTGGGAAAATATTCCCAAACAGGGTTAACGTGTATCATGTCCACGCATTTCCACTAGTGTTAAAGAATGGACTTGATGAGTAGTTGGCCCCTTGGGATTGTCCCTAGGATCCAACAAGATTAGCAAGTATGTGTGAGGCCCAAGTAGAATATCCTCTTTTCTGGAAGCAAACTAAGCACGACTTAAAGCTGATGAGCAGCATAGGAGAAAGAAGGGTCTGCTGTGCCAAAGGGTATCATCCCCGTGAGGAGGGCTTCTTTAGCTAGGCCAGCAAACTCCCAGGGAACACCAGTGTGTTCCCAGGGAGATGGGAACAATCGAGAGGCATCTAGGTGTGTATTCCTCAGTAGGGTTTCTGTGTCTGAGAAATGGAGGGGACACATCACAGTAGTAAGGGCCAGGGTCAGAGGGAGACAAGGAGAAAGGCTCTGGCATTCAGGAACTGAGGGCAGGACAGACAGCAAGTCCAGTTGGGACTGGTCAGTGGTGGGGCTCACGGTGGGCGTGGGGTGTTTGTTCTTCCGCATTATTCTGAGTAGTTCCTGCTTAGCCTCACATCCAGGCATTATCTTGGGGCTGACACTTTCTGGGGAGCACTGGACTTCAGGTCCCACTAGGGAGTAGCCTGTGTAGCTGTACCCCTCACCTCCACCTCACAGCTCATCTTCCATTGCAGCCGGGGTGGGTGGGGGACGGGTTCCATCCTGCCTGTTGCCGTAACCTGTGACATTTCCTTTCCAGTTGCCGGATTCATTATAAGGATATGTACAGTTTGTTGCGTTGTATTGCGCCACCCGTTGGCTTAGGGAAGAACTGCCCTCGTAGGTTGGCCTACAAGGTTTGCAACTTCAGAGCCTCCATCTGACATACTTCCCTGCCCGAATCGCACACACTGCACACACTCCCTGCCTGACTTGGGAATGACAACACCTCACCTTCTCTTTCCTCTGTCCTGCCCTGCCCTGCGTTCCAGCATCCTGGATGCTTTGGTTCCCTGTCTTATGTCCCCTAGCTGGAGGCAGGCAGCCTTCATGACAGTGTCTGAGATGGTTTCTGGCCTGGCTCGGCCGAGTCTGCCAGGACCAATTGGCTGGGCGTGGGGGTTAGGGAGGGGGGTGGCATGTGGTTGAGACAGGTCCCACCTTTACCAAGCAAACAGCCATCACACCCAGCAATCCTGCAGGCTCTTATGATTGGGCTGATGGTCCGACAGCCAGAGGCTGAGAGCCTAGAGGAGAATTTGTACATGGGTGCCAATAAACAAGGAGCAGTTGTCCCTGTGGGTCAGGAGAGGCTCTCAGGTCCCTGGGGGAGGGCAGAGTGGGAACAAGAAAGGGGAGCCCTCCTGCGTCGCTTCCGGATTGATGTGCTCAGCTCAGGGAGAAAACCCCTGGCCTGGAACTGTGAGTGAAGGGCAGGGTCTGGGCAGATCTGCCCTCTGGAGAAAGGCTGGACTCTGCTGTGTTTCTGAGACCCAAGCCCTCAGGCAGGTGCTCTGGGGTAGAGGGAAGCCCCAGCCTCTTGACGGGGGAAGATGCTACACCAGCCCCAAGATGCTGCCCTGAGTGCCCCAGCCCACAGGGGCACATCCAACCTGTTGGTCCCAACCTGTGCTGTCAGAGGCACTAGTGGCACCAGGCCACAGCTTACTCAGCTCCTCCCTTCCCGCAGTCTCCCTCCCACCCAGCCCTGACTTCAGCAGCAGCCCTGCCCTGGGCTGGCCTCGGGCGTCTCTGGGCTTGGAGCTGACTTGCCCTGTCATTCAGTTCAGTCTCTAAGAGCTTTGGGACTCCTTTTCTAGCTTTCTAATCTGTTGTAGACTTTTCTCCACATTAGCCTTCGGCCTTATGTGGCAGCAAATCCAATCTGCCCATCGAGGTGGGCGGCCTGCTGCTGTGGTTCTCAGCGGTAGTCTCCTCTCCACACAGTCTGGCCAGCGCTTCCCGTGCCATGAACCAGCTCTTTCTGATTTGGCCTTGTCTGCAGTTCTAAAACAGTAAAGTCAGACATGTATAACCCAAAGCCGCCCCGATGCAGCCCTTCCTCACCCCTCCATGTTCATTAGCTCAGACATCACCCCTGCCCGCTGCCCTGCATTGGGCTGCCTATGAGGAGGTGAGGCTGGGGGTGGGGCAGCAAGGGTCAAGTCAAGCAGAGATACCTTCATTTTACTTGTTTTTGATTTGGGGCATTTACCCGAACTTTGGTTAACTGAATCTGTTTTCTTGTCTGCTTCCTCCCCTGCCCGCTCCCTGCTCTGCCCCTCCTGCCGTGCGCCTCTCCTGTGGACCACCCCACTATGCCTGGCCTCTGGAACGGGTTTCCAGTGGGCGCATCAGTTACAATGACATGTTTGAGATGCTGAAACACATGTCCCCACCTCTGGGTTTGGGGAAGAAATGCCCGGCTCGAGTTGCATACAAGGTAGACCTTGACCCTGCACTGATCCTGCATCCAACCCAGGAGCTGTCTGTGCTTGGCTGGGCCCACCTGGCCCTCATTCAGCCCACAGAGCACTCATGGGCTCTCACCTGCTTCCTTAGGATTTGTCTGGCTGTCTGGCTGTACCTGGCTGCCTTACTGCTGCTCCCTCACCACCCCGAAATCCTTTGCTCCCATCCCAGACAGAGGCATATGTCTCTGCACTAATCCACTACCCCATCTGACTCCCCACCACTGACATCCTTGAGGAGCTTGGGACAATGGAGCCAGAGACACCCCATCCAGGGCCCTTTTCCCTTCTTTGCCTGTGCTTTCCCAAGAATGAGAAGACCAACAAAACAATGCTTTTGGACCGAGGGTGCTTTACTCCCAGATGCCCTGCCCCTGTGCTCCTGTCATGGGTGGTCATCAAGTCTGCAAGGTCTGCCTCCGGGGACAGATGGGGCCTGCGGGCCTCTGCTGCTCCCCTCTGCCGTGCCCTTCTACCCCCGCTAAGCTCAGCCTTGTAGGGTTTGTGCCCAGCTAGTCTTCAAGGGCTTCAAAACTTCCCAGTGGGAAGGAGGTGGGGCCTTGACGTTGGAAGGGAAAGGCTGCTTGGATGCCTTGGCTAAGGCCCCAGCTTCGCAGTTCAGGAGTCCCAGCACACGGGAGTCGTGAGGAAGGAAGTGAACGTGGACACCTCCAGGCTGCCTTCCTGGCCCAGTCATAGCTCGCTGCACCTGCAGTGCCCTCGGCACTCATAGCCCCTCCTGCTCCCCACTAAACAGTGCCAACCGTGTTAGCATCTGTCTGAGAGCTCCCTGCTGGCTCCTCCCTCTTCGGTCCACTGTACTCTGTCCATCTTCTGTCTCCGTACCCCATTCTAGGTTTTTTTTTGTCTGCCACTTCATTCAGTGTAGTCTGTGGGAACCAAACAGCTCTCCCACCACTCACAGATGCCTCTGGGTCCTTCCTGCCTTTATCTGCCCCCAACTAGCATGTGTGTTGAAACTGCGGAGGCCCTGCATGCATGCGTGCATGTCTCTACCCACAGGAGGGAGAGCTCTGTTCTATGACACCCAGTCAGACAGAAAGGCAGGCAGGAAGGGTCGCACTGCCCTTTCCAGCCAGGCCTGAGGATCCTGAGGTTCAGGGTGTGACCAGACCAAGAGAGGCTTCGGGGTAGGTTGCAGATGGCTTGGGGCAAAATGGGGGAGGGCCCAAGAGATGGTTCCAGTACCATTTCTGGAACTTATTTGCCATGGTCTTGCCACTCTGCTTCTCTGAGGTTCTATCTTTCTCTGTCCTCCATGACTGGGGGCAAACCTGTGGGAGCCCCTGTGAGGGTGACCTTTGGTGTCCTGGACAGATCTCCCCCTCTTGGAAACATCTGCTTGCTCTTCTCTCATTCCCATCCTGACCCCTCCCTGGAAGAGGAATTTCTTGGCCTCTCACACTGCCATCGGTGCTGGTCTGCAGGGACGCCATGCTCTGGGAAGCAGGCTTTTCCTGGTGTGTAACACATGTGACACGTGAGGTCCTGGTCCTGTGATTGGACGTGCCCAGTGGGGCTTTGCCAGCATTCAGAGGACAAGAGCCTACCTCCTGTGTTCTGCACCCCATGCCCCTCCATCACAATGAAGATACAGAACGTGGAGGCAAGATACTAGGGACCGGGCTGTGTGGCCCTTCCCCGAAGAAGGGTGCTTGCCTTAGGGAGGAAGTCCTATCTCTAGTTTTCTTCCTATACAGAGGACATTAGTATTCCTGGGGTGCTTCATGGCCAACTGAGTGTTCTCAGATGCACCTGAGACCCGTATCCTCCCTCAGATGTTCTGAGAGCTGGACTTCCTTGCAGCTGCTAAGTCTACCCAGAGGAATGACTCAGACACATCCCTGTTTCAAGATGTGTTGTCTCTGAAAAACAAGAAAAGAAAGGGAGCTGGCCACTCAGAGATATAGGAGCAGCTTGCTCTGCTCTGGCCCTTAGAAAGGTCTCTTAAGACTCTTCTTCATTCATTTACCTATGATGGTGTCTGTCTTCAAGTGTGTCCCCCCGGCCCCCTGTTTGTGGTTAAGACCTGAGTTAAGCAAGAGCATCTCTCTTGATGAGTGCCTCGTTGGGACTGGACCTCAGAGAGGCCTCTTGGCTTCCACTCCTTACTTACCCAATGATCCAGTTGCAGATAGAGGACAGGTAAGCAAAAACCATAGGACAGGGCTTCCAACTGTATTCTAAGCTGTCCCACTCTGCCTTCCTCAGCCAGGACCATGCCCCCTTGTGTCACTCATAGCCAGTGGTCAGGACTCAGGCTCCTGGGCCTGGCTTCTGCTACAGCTTCTACTTGGACTTCTGTTCTTCTCTAGTCAGGAGAATCTCAGCTCAGATGAGAGTAGGGTCCAGGAGGAGAGAATGCTGGCAAAACTTCCACCGCCCAGCCTTCTGGACCAGGCACCTGCCAGGACCACTCTCGGGACACCAAGCCAAGCTCCAGAGCCCAGACACTAACTCTAGGGTGGGAGTGACCATAATATGCTTGGCCCTGATCTGCCCCTCCTCATCCCCAGCGCCTGGTTCGAATGAACATGCCCATATCCAATGAGGACATGACGGTACACTTTACATCCACACTGATGGCCCTCATCCGGACGGCACTGGAGATCAAGCTTGCCCCAGGTGAGTCACATGGCCTTGGGAAAGGGAGTGCACTGGCCAGCCAATCCTTAGCAAGTTCCCTGGCGCACAAACACACGCATGCACGCACAAAACAAAGTAATCTACTTAGACATGTAAGGAGGAAGATGAAGGGATGGGCTCTACCTGGGGGACAGACTTACCTGCTCTATTAGGCACTGACTGTTTCCATGACAACTGCATTAGCACTATACTATCTCATGCCTAAGGAGGAAAAGCACTCCTTGCTCTAGGTCGTTACACCCAGCAGTGAGAGCCTGCCCCAATCATGTTAGAGGCAGCATGGGCCATCTCCTCCTTCTTTCCCCTTCCCCTCTACCAGGGGGACCTTGTACCCCATCACTCTCCCTCCTCTGTGCCATATGGCTTGGGTACTTCTGTTGTGAGAGGTGGAGGTGAGGCCCCCACACACCAGGTCCCATCTTTTCTCACTAAGTCCCTAAGGTTGGTACCCATTGTTTGGTTGTCTGCCTCTTGCTTTGTTGTTTTCTGTTTGGGGTTACGTGTGTCAGTATATGAGCACATTCTTACGTTCCCTTCTTTAAAAGGGCTACCTCTTACCTACCGTTATGTTCCTCCTTTTCTTCCCTCATAAGAACCAGCTACTCGAGGGACTAGTCTCTGCTCACTTCTCTCTGGCGGTTATCAGTCTTTGCCCTGTCTGTAGCCTTCCTCAGAGTCTACTTCCTGTGCTTTTTCTTCTTCTCTGAGAATGACATCTTAGGGGAATGTATGAGTCCTTTGAAGAATATAAACTACCAAACTTTCACTGAAGAAGAGATAAGCTTAGTGATATGGGAATGGCTTTACTTGATAAATCCAGAATTCACTGCACATTTCTCCGAGTTTCTGGCCAAACTTAATTTGTGAACTTTAGGCTCCTGAAGATGATGTCCAAGGTTTTCCTCTGGCTTCCACACACGCGCATCGGCATACAGGTACACATGCACGCTCATAGTCATGTGCACCACACACATGTGCACTCATGCATAAAGGTAGGAGATAACCTAGGAATACCATATCTCTTAGGTAAACTGACGACCATCAACTTTCCGACAGAGAGCGCCAGGCCCAGCTGGCTTTGCTGAAGTCTATCAGTTTAGTGACTACAGACCATCTAGAATCTTACAGGAAATAAAAAGAGGGTATCTTTCTTAGCTTATTTTAAATGTACTTTATTCTGACATAAGAAACAAAGATATGGCACAATCTTCCTTTGATTGTGGACATAAAGTTCCTCAATATAATTTTGGTGAACTGACTGTAGATATAAAGATCTTCAGTGCAACTTTAGCAAACTAAATCTATCGGGACGTAAAAGAAAATAATATATGATACCGTTTTGGTTTTTTTCCAGTCATGGAGGCTGGTTTGGTGTTCTAAAGCTCAGCCATGGGGTTGGGGATTTAGCTCAGTGGTAGAGCGCTTGCCTAGGAAGCGAAAGGCCCTGGGTTCGGTCCCCAGCTCCGAAAAAAAAAACCAAAAAAAAAAAAAAAAAAAAAAAGCTCAGCCATTATAACTGACTGTATCAAACAGTCAGTTTGATAGGAACTGGATGGTATTTCCACAGTCCCATCGGGAAAGAGCCTATGACAGAATCCAGTGGTCATTCTTGCTAAGAATAGTCCTGTGTGGGGCTGGAATTAAATGAGACACCTAAGAGATATATGATAAAGGGCATCTGTGAAAAACTGCAGCTGATGTAACAGTCAACATAGGAACTCTGTTAAAGTCAGGGCTGAGGGTGGCCTGAGGCAGGGCTCGTTTTTCAGATGTGTTCTTGGCCCCTAGTCATTCCAGTAAGATCAGGGGAAGGACAAGAGCAAGAAAGGGTGGGAAAGAAGGAAAGATATTCTAAATAGGTTTAAATTTAAAGGTTGATTTCATTAATAAAAATATAATAAGAGAAACGAAAGTGTCTGTGGTCAGAGTTGTATCGTTATGTGCAGAAATCCAGCCTGTTTTTAAAGTTACTGAAACTGACACGCATACAAAGGTAGCATGCAGGAACGTTTGTGTTCTAGTAACTAACAATAGGAAATAACTCCATAACGTTTTCTTAAAATGCTTCCTTGAAAATAAACACAATGCAGTGTTTCTGTGTCATGGATAACTCTAAAAATTCGTCTGTACACTTTATCCTGTGAGTTCCACAATCTTTATAGGAAGAATCACAGACCTGGATAACAAGAATAGCCTGTGTCTTGTTCATGGGTTAGGATGTGTTGTGGAGGAGGTGTATCGGCCTCATCCTCGTTCTCATTGCTGTCGTCCAGACAGAATCCCAACAGATGAATCTAAAGTCTATGGAGCAATGTAGGACCTAAACCATCCTGTTAAAAAGAAGAGAGGCAGGAAGCAGCCTCTTTCCATGAGCTTATGCTGGTCAAGGTGTCGCTGGGAGAAACCCACATACATAGGGCCAACTGTTTTTCTGCAAATTTGAAAGGGGAATTGATGTGGGAAAGATACCATTCATCCCTAATAAGCAGTGGTTTGTAAAGTCAGACAGCCATTTACAAAGGGAACAATATACTTTTTTAAAGATTTATTTATAAGTACACTGCAGCTGTCTTCAGAGACACCAGAAGAGGGCATCAGGTCCCATTATAGATGGTTGTGAGCCACCACGTGGTTGCTGGGAATTGAACTCAGGACCTCTGGAAGAGCAGTCGGTGCTCTTAACCACTGAGTCATCTCTCCAGCCTGGGAACGATTTTTGACTCACGGTCAGTTTGGAATGTGCAATAATCCTCTTGCTGCTCTGACAAAATAGCTGACAGAAAGCAGCTTTAAAGAGGAAGGCTTTATTTTAGCTAACTATTCTGGAGTGTAGCCCATCAAGTATGGTGGGAAGGACCAGAGCATCTTTAAGTAGGAAGCAGAGGTGCCTGTTACCATTTACTTCCCTTTGTTCAACCCAGGGTGGTGCAGCCTGCATTTATATGGCTTCCCTTCTTGGTTAACCCTCCTTGGAGACACCTTCACACACGTGCCTAGGGTTTGTCGACAAAGTGATTCTAAATTCTGTTAAGATGAAACATTGCAGGGTACTGGCACAACGTATGGCAGGCTGGGCAGCTTACTCAGGAAATGCTTCTCTCAGGGTCTGGAAGCTGATTTCTATTCTTGAGGTGCTGGTAGGGCGGGTTCCTCTGAGGTCTCCCCTTGCTCTGTGCTCTCAGTGAGAGAGTGAACGAGATTTCTGTTGTCCTCTCAGAAGGGCACTCCTAACATGAGGTCTTTTATTGATAGCTTCTAGTCACTGGTTCTTCTGACTTCCGCATAGCAACGGTGGGACGGCTTCCAGTGCACAGCACATAGTGTGACCTCCTACAAAACTTAACTTGAAAGGGGTCATAAATTTAAAATGGTGAAAACCTCTAGAGGGAAACAAAATATGGCAACTGAGTTTAGTGGAGATTTCTTTTTAGAAAAATGCATGAATCTAGACAGTTAAGTGTGTTCACTACCCTTTCAGAATATCAGGTTTCAGATCTTAGCAGGAGGCTCACAATTAGGATCTGGTGCCCCTTTCTTCTGGCCTCCATGGGAAACTCTACAATCACACACACAACATATACACATAAATAAATAAATGCATGAACCATGTAAGAAAAAACTGATAAATTAAATTTCATCAAAATTAAAACTTTCACACTTCAAAAGATATTTGAGGACTGGGGTTATGGCTCTGTTGTAGAAGAGAGGACCTGGATTCTATTCTACACACACACACACACACACACACACACACACACACACACACACACACACACACACGCCCTGGATTCTATTTTGTATTCTCACACACACACACACACGCACACACACGCACACACACGCACACACACAGCTGTACTGTCTCCTACTGTGCAGGAAGGTCTCCAGCTAGTCAGCAGATCACTGGGTCTTCACATTGTATCTTCCTTTTAGTGCCAACTCCGTCCTCTCTTCCCCTCCACACGCCTGCCCACACCGTGTCTCCAGCTCTGTCTGAAGGCAGGGCCTGCAGGGCTGCTCTGACTTGTCTCCCCTTTCCCTCTTGTCCTGGCCCAGCGGGGACAAAACAGCACCAATGTGATGCTGAGCTGAGGAAGGAGATCTCTTCTGTGTGGGCTAATCTGCCCCAGAAGACTCTGGACTTACTGGTGCCACCCCACAAACGTAAGTGGAGAGCGAAAGACACCCTCTGCCCCACCTTCCCTCAGGGCCTGTGGGAGTATAGACAGGCAGCGTATTGCTTTGGAGAGGTGGGCTCCCCTCATCCCTGGTAGCCATGCTGGGTGGCATAGGAGCCATAGGCGGTTATCCAGAGTCCTCCTACTTTGACAGTGTATCTCATGACACTTTAAGAAATGCAAGAGGGGGGCTGGAGAGGTGGCTCAGCGGTTAAGAGCACAGACTGCTCTTCCAGGGGTCCTGAGTTCAAATCCCAGCAACCACATGGTGGCTCACAACCATCTGTCGTGGGATCTGATGTCTTCTTCTGGTGTGTCTGAAGACAGCTACAGTGTACTTGTCATATAAATAAAATAAATAAATAAAATCTTTAAAAAAAAAAAAAAGAAATGCAAGAGGGAAGCCTGGCATTGGCACAAAGAAGAGGAGGTGCTCAATTCTGAGAGCCTCTTGTAGGGAACTCCTCAGGCCAGCTTAGGAGACACAGGACTAGAGCCTGTGGCTGAGCCTACACAGGGGATGAGGGAAAGAAGCTGCCTCTTTACCTGGCCACATTTTCTGTGGCGTTTTTGTGCTGTGTGTCCTCCAACCCTCGCCCTCTGGCTTTTGCCTGTTCTCTTCAGCTGACGAGATGACAGTGGGGAAGGTCTATGCGGCTCTCATGATATTTGACTTCTACAAACAGAACAAAACCACCAGAGATCAGACTCACCAAGCTCCTGGAGGCCTGTCCCAGGTACAGTTGTGGGAGACCTATAACTGCTCAGAGTTTAATGGCTGAGCTGCCTGCTCTTCATTAGTTACTTGCTTGAGTTTGAGAGCTGGCTTTTAGGAGTAAGACAGAGCCCTGGCAGTGTCACTTTTCCCTGTGCTGTCTGGAAAGGACATGAGGACTCTTACAGGATGGAAAGAAACACACACACAGGCACACACCGGAGAGATGCACGGTGTAGACCAGAGTCGCTGTTGTCTTTGCTCACGGTATGTGGGAGGTGTGGGATACATCTGTCTGGTGCTGCCACAGCCGTGTCTTTGGTGACCACCATGTGGAGATTCTGTTTTGTAGATACACAGAGCTTCTAGTGATGTTTACCTGGCCCCATGTCATGGCATAGTCACTAGTTATCCTCCCAGTCTCTGGCAGCCACTGTAACCTAAAGATGAGACGACTGATTCGACTGATTGTGTATAAGACCAATACCCACCTGTGTAGCTAGCAAAACCAAGGCTCTGGGTTAAGTGACTGTTTTCCTGATGTCCTTTACGGGGGAAAACAGAAGCAATACTCCCTGAGCCTACCTTGTTCTGTTCGCATGCTCCTCTTGGGAAACAAGGCAAGATCTGGGAAAGTAAAAGCTCTTTGCTGCAGAATAAGGAGACTGGACTCTGTTACATGCTGTACCAGGCTGGTCCTCAGGCACAGGTCTCTTCTCTTCCTTGTTCTCCTTTGTAGATGGGTCCTGTTTCCCTGTTCCATCCTCTGAAGGCCACCCTGGAGCAGACACAGCCCGCAGTGCTCCGAGGAGCTCGGGTTTTCCTTCGACAAAAGAGTGCAACTTCCCTCAGCAATGGGGGCGCCATGTGAGTTCGGGTGGGGCATGTGGGTGGGGTGTGCTGGTGGAGTGGGAGCACCATGTAAGTGCTGGTGGGTAGAACTCAAGACCGGTGTGAGGAGGGGATATCTGTCCCCATACACTACTTAGAGTCTGGCCTCTACCTCACACCCTATAATACCATTCCTGAGGGGTTCATCCACAATAAGAACAGCCCTCTGAGGATAGGAGGTTCTCAGGTCCCATCCCACTTTCAAGGATGAGCTCTGGAGGAACCGAATGTCTACCTCCACCGTTGGGTGCACAGACACTTGGATGCTGATAAAGATGGCTGCTGTTAGCGTTTTCTATCTGAGTGTTTTCATAGTGAACTTTGAGGTTAGCTTCACATCACCGAGCTTGGGTAGATAGCTGTGCTACTCCTGAGGTGATAGCCACTGCATGTACCTGTTTGTGGTGGTTTGAATATGCTTGGCCCATAGGGTGTTAGGAGGAAGTGTGTCACTGTGGGGGTGGGCTTTGAAGCTCCACATAGTGTGGAAGAGTCAGTTTCTTCAGTTGCAGTCAGATTGACATGCAGAACTCTCAATTCCTCCTGTGCCATACCTGTCTGGACCCTGCCATAGTCCTGCCTTGATGATAACTGAACCTTTGAACCTGTAAGCCAGCCCCAATTAAATGCTGTCCTTTTAAAGAGATGCCTTGGTCATGGTGTCTCTTCACAGCGATGGAAACTTAATTAAGACAGAAGTTGGTACCAGGGACTGGGGTATTTTTTTTTTTTTTTGGTTCTTTTTTTTTTTTTTCAGACCTGGGGATCGAACCCAGGGCCTTGCGCTTCCTAGGCAAGCGCTCTACCACTGAGCTAAATCCCCTACCCCAGGGACTGGGGTATTATCGTGATAGGCTTGACCATGTTTTTGTTTAGGGGAATATGGATTTGGGGACTTTGGATCTGGAAAGCAGTGGAATGCTTTAAGTGGGGCTTAATGGGCCATACTAGTAGTTATATGGCAGATGGTGGAGCTGAGGGTGGTTTGAACTGTAGAGGACTGCTAGCACAAGAGGTTTCAGAGAAGAAGAATTTTAGCATGTGGCCTAGAGACTGTTGTGACCTGTGATGTTTTGGTGAAGAATATGGCACCTTTTTGCCCATATTTGAAGAATCTACCTGATGCTAAGATAAAGAGATTTTGACTCAATTGCATTGACAATGGAAACCTCAGAAACGCCCATCATAGACTTTGTCCTCTGGTTTACTCTCATGAAGAGCATTCTGATCAAGCATAGTAAGCTTACAAAGGAAAAATACAAAATGTGTGGTTCAAGTAATAAAAGGGCACTGGGAATTGCAATGGAGCTAAATCAAGAAAATACACAGATTAAGGGAGTTATGACTTTGGGCAAGATCCTGCCCAGCAAAGCTTATTGTTTATCCATTTACCATTGAACAAAGAATGTTTAGGTGTTATTATTACTTAGTTACTGTTTTCATTTGGACTTTTAATTTTAAATGAACTGCAGTCTAGCAATTGAGGGCACACCTGTGATCCAGATCTTGTGGCTGAAAGATACAAGCTTTTGATCTAGCTCTTGAGGAGTTGTGGCCCTGAAAAGCATGAAAAACACAACCCAGATCTCACCTCAGTGATACTGGTATCTTTTTAATCACAGCTAATTGCTTAGCTCTAGCTAACCAGCATCATTTGTTCCAGAAAGTCCCTTGACTGTTGATCTAAATGTAGAGCCACATGGCCAAAGCTTCAGAGTTCTGCTGATTGCTGGGGCTGGAGCATGCCCTCCTTGTTCTATTACATCTTTCATTGCCTAAGCTTGGCTGTCCTGGAACTTGCTTTGTAAACCAATCTTGAACTCATAGATTTGTGTGTCTATGTCCTCCCAAGTTCCGGGATTAAAGGCCTGTATTACCATGCCTGGAACAGGAACTTGGAACTTGCTCTATTAACAGGCTGGCCTTTCTCCTGGGATTAATGGTGTGTACCACCCTGCCTGAAGACAGAGGCAAGCAGATCCCTGAGTTCAAGGCCAGCCTGTTATGGAGCATCACTGAAGTGGAGTCTTCTGGGATGTGTTTTCTGAGAGCACAAAGAAGCTGTGTTCTAGAGATAACCAAGGTTGTACCTCATGCTGCAGCTGAATTTGGTAATTACCCAGGTGACACTGGTTTTGAAGGCATGAATGGGTCATGGAGAGCAGCTGAGACTTGACACTGAGAGGCCAGGAAAGACCGTTGGTGAGGTACAGCCTCATTTGCAGTTGACAGCCAAGGACTTAAGGGTCATACAAAGAAGTTGAGGCTTGGCACCACGAAGAAATCCTGTGAGAGGCTATTGGTGAGGCCTAGGTGCAGTGGAAGATCCCAGTGTATGGAGATGCCAGTACCATGGGATGACCACTGAGAACAGCAGCAGCAGTGGAGTAGATCACCCTGAGCTTAAAGTGCTACGGAGGGCAGAGCTGGAGAAGTGACACAAGCACTTTGGAGGAGCCCAGAAGATCATGTGTGGATCCCAGACATTGAAACAAGAAGCTTTAATGCTGAAATTGCCTTGGATACCCCAAGATGTTAGAAACGCCAGATCTGTGAGATATCTGTCAAGGAAAGCTGCTAACAGGGAGTGGAACCAGCCCAAGAGAATGAGGTTTGTTGTTGCTGAATGCCAGATCAGCCAACAGCAGTCAACAAAGATGAAAGGTGCTGGAGATCTGAAGAGCGCTTTGACATTGGACATAGAGACATGGAGTTTGGAGTTTGTCCAGCTGGTTTTTGGTCTTGCATTGGTCTGTTAATTTCTCACTATGATTTTTTTGGAGTATTAATGTATGTCCTGTAATGTTGGAGGTATGTGATCTGATTTTTGATTTTGATTTTATAGGGGATTACAGTTAAGAGATTGTGTGAATCTCAGAAGAGACTTTGAACTTTGGACTTTTAACATTGTTGAGACTGCTATAGACTTTGGGACTTATGAAGTTGGACTAAATGTATTTTGCATTATGCTATGGCTAGGTATGGCCCCCATAGACTCATGTGTTTGAACAAGCCTTTGGGGGCCAAGGAGTGGAATGTGGTGGTTTGAATACGCTTGGCCCATAGGGAATGGTACTGTTAGGAGGTGTTACCTTGTTGGAGGAAGTGTGTCACTGTGGGGGTGGGCATTAAAGCTCTGCATAGTATGGAAAAGACAGTTTCTCCTGGCTGCAGTCAGATCAACATGCTGAACCCTCAGCTCCTCCTGCACCATGCCTGCCTGAATCTTGCCATACTTCCATCTTGATGATAATGGACTGAACCTCTGAACCTGTGAGCCAGCCCCAATTAAATGTTGCCCGTTATACGAGTTGCCTTGGTCATGGTGTCTCTTCACAGCAATGGAAACCCTAAAACACTGTCTTTTCTAGGTTCTGTGGTCACTGATTTCTAGTGCCTATGAACTGTTAAATTGTTTCTTGGGCTAGAGAGATGGCTCAGAGGTTAAGAGCAGTGGCTGCTCTTCCAGAGGTCCTGAGTTCAATTCCCAACCACCACATGGTGGCCCACAATCATCTCTAATGATTGCCATCTTTTGGCATGCAGATAGAGCACTCGTATAAATAAAATAAATAAATCTTTTAGAAAATAAAAAGATATTGATTCTTCCTTGAACTCTCAAGTACCTTATAATTCTGATCTTCTGGTTCTACTGAGCCATTTGTCTCCTGGTTTCCCATTTTGGCTTTCATTTTTGAAATTATTTTATTTCATAGACAAATGGGCCAGGTCTATTTGTTTCACCTCACTCTTAGACAGTGTTTCTTGAAGTCAGTTTCAAAGAGTTAGAAATCATGGATCATGTTTCTCATCCAAGGCTGTGGACAGGCTCTGGACAGAGCTGGTTACACACTGAAGGCAGACTCGTTGAGACAGGATCAACAGACTTGAAGCTACATAGCTAGCTTCCAGGAATAGTTATCTTTCCTTATCTGTTGCCCATGAGACTCACCACCTCAAGTTGGCCCTGAAAATGGCGACCAACATGTAGCTCTTGTCTGGACCTGTTTCTGTTGTATAGGCAGTAGTCCTATCAGCCTCGTGCAGCCAGGCCCAAGTTCATGTTGTGGGCAGCAGACAATGCAGAGGGAACCCTGACTGCATGTGCGTTAGAAGTAGCTCTAAGTTGTGGGAGTGCATCCCGAGAGCTGCCACACAGAGCCCTGCAAGTCCCCAGGCACATGCTTTTCCTTGCACATGTTAGTTAGGGTCCTTTTTGTGCATTTCAAATTAAGCATGCTCTGAGCAAGTATATACAACTCTGTGAGAGGGAATGTGTATGTGTTATGTGAGATGTGTACAGATGTGTGTCTTAGAGGGGCACATGTGACTGTATTCTATAAAATGTGAGGTGTCTTTGATCTGATCGGATCTAGGCTTCCAGGAACAAAGTAAGACCCAGGTACAAACTATGATAATTACATACTATGCATGAAGCTATTAGAGCTTTCATGGAAGGTCAGTGTCTTAGTTAGGGTTTTACTGCTGGGAATAGATGCCATGACCAGAGCAACTCTTATGAAGGAAAACATTTGATTGCGGCTGGCTTACAGGTTCAGAGGTTTATTACATTGTGCCATGGTGGGGAGCATGGCAGGATGCAGGCAGACATGGTGCTGAAGGAGGAGCTGAGAGCTCTACATCTGGATTGGCAGGCAGCAGAACGGGAGAGGGGGATTCTGGGTCTGGCTTGAGCTTCTGAAACCTCAAAGCCCACCCCCTGTGATACACCTCAACAAGGCCTTACCTATCTAACACAGTCATACTTTATATAATGCTGCTCCCTATGAGTCTATGGGAGCCATTTTCTTTTAAACCACCACATTCCACTACCTGGCTCCATAGACTTATGGCCAAATCATAATGTAAAATACATTTAGTCCAACTTCAAAAGTCCCTATAGTCTATTACACTCTCAGCAATGTTTAAAAATCCAAAGTCTCTTAATTGTAACCCCTGTAAAATAAAAATAAAAAGTAGATCATACACTTCCAACATACAATGGCAAATAGTATACAGTACTATTCCCAAAGTGAGGAAAGAGAGCACGCTGGGAAATACTGGATGAAAGACAAACAGACAGACAGACAGACAGGCAGACAGAAAACTAAGCCAACTCCAGACTCTGGACTTCTATGTCTGATGTCAAAATGCTCTGTGAATCTCCAACTCCTTTTAGTTTTGTTGACTACAATACACTTCTTTCTTTCTTGGGTTGGTTCCACTCCCTGTCAGCAGCTTTCCTTGACAGATCTCCCACGGCTCTGACACCTCCAACATCTTGGGGTCTCCACAATCCACACTTCACCTTCACAGCCTTATACAGTGGCCTCTAGGCTTCCATGCAGAGACACCCCTGACATATGACTGGCCTCAGTGGCTTTCCTTAATTGCGGAAGAAGATTCCATAACCCCTTCCTTGTATCCTTGACTCTAAAGCCAGAACCGTGTGGCTGTTCTACTGTTTGCGGGAGCTGGAACAAGGTCTCCTTGTTCAAATACATTTTCACCAGCATTCTGTTCTCAATGTTTTCCTTCACTGCCTGAGCGTGAATGTCCTGAAACTCTATAGGTGAGGTTAAGCTCATCGATCCACCTGCCTCTCCCTCCCGACTGCTGGGATTAAAGGTGTGTGCCTCCACTCTGTTCCTAAACTGTTCTTTAATTCCTGGGCCTGGCTTGAGCTAAAACACCAAAGCCCACCCCAGTGACACACTTCCTTCAAGGCCACACCTCCAATGATATCACTCCACAGTCAGAGAACACCCTATCCCATTGTTCAGCAGTGGAGGGTCTGAGCCATACTGGGACCTCAGGGCTGGCAGTGTGCCAGGGTTTAGCCTGGCCCCACTCTTATCTAGAGCCCATTCCCAGGGCTGCCTCAAGAGACATTGAGGTGAAGTGGCCTGCAATACACCCAGAAAACAATGAGTGATTCTTGTAAAAATGCCCAGCAAGGACAGATCTGGCCAACTGTGTGAGCACACTCTGTGTTCAGAAGTCAGGCCCTGTGCTGGGTGTGCTAAGCTGACTGATCAAGTGTCACCCAACTTGTATGATGCACATGTAGTCCTTGCAGAGGGTCTGCCTGGGAAGAGTCAATGTTATGTGGGCATCTTACCCTGAATCTGACTGCTTCCAAGCACCGTGAGGAGCGGACATACTGTGAGGGGCAGGGAGTGAGGGCATCTATGGGCTGACGATTAGGAAACCAATAGAGAGGAGTGGAGAGCTGGGTGTAACAAAAAGCTATCAGTGAGAAACTCCTGAGGAGAGAGGCCCAGGAAGGGTCCTGGAGTTTCTTTAGCTGTTGGATATTTATATTCACCACGTAGTTACAGGGTGGCCTTGTCCCTCCCATCATGGTCTGTGGCAGAGACTTGATGCCCATATTTCAGAAGAACCACTAGGGTCGAAGAACTTGCTGATTGTCCCCAGACCAGAGGATGATGGATTTGATTTTCCTCAGAATAAGTGTTTCAAGTCCTCTTCCCTGAGAGTACTGTTTAGCTTGGAACTACATTGAGCCCATGCTATCTAATATATCTTGGTTAGTGGGCCATGCTAGAACTCCTGTGCAGGGATGAGTGGGAGGTCAGAGAGGAATGGAACTGTCCCTTATTTGCCAAGACTACAGCCAGTGGAGATTCCCAGCAGTTGTTGTGTTCTGTAGCCCATAGGTCTCTAACCCTGTAGAACATTTCTTTCCCCAGACAAACCCAGGAAAGTGGCATCAAGGAGTCCCTGTCCTGGGGCACGCAGAGGACCCAGGACATACTTTATGAGGCCAGAGCACCTCTAGAACGTGGCCATTCTGCAGAGATCCCTGTGGGGCAGCCAGGAACACTGGTGAGCCCTTCCTGGGGGGCTTGTATGAGAGAGGGAGGACGGAGAGTGTGAGACGTAACAGGAACACAGAAGCTGGGGGTGAGGATGTGTGAGATGGGGGTGGGTGGAGTCAGATGGCTCTGTGATGTGCTACTTAGCAGCCTGCTGTCCTCCAGGCTGTGGATGTCCAGATGCAGAACATGACATTGAGAGGACCGGATGGGGAGCCTCAGCCTGGCCTGGAGAGCCAAGGCCGAGCGGCCTCTATGCCACGCCTGGCGGCAGAAACACAGGTATGTTGTCTTGGAGCCATCTAGGCTGTGGAGAGGATGGGGTGTCAGCGGAGGAGAGGTGTATATCGAGGAACAAGACTGGGTGGCACCTGGATAGCCTGCCTGAAGTCACCTGCCTGTGTACCTTTGGACAGCTCCTGCCCTTGGGTGACATAGTACCTACCTCACCAGGACAGTCCTAAGGCCAAGCAGACATTAATCCCTGAGTTCTGGATCTATAGCTTTGGTGCCTGCCCTCTAGCTCTGCTACCCCACTTCTGGTATCCCCCGCCCTTGCCTCCCAGACTGTCTCCTCTGGCCCTCAGACCCCTCCGCTCTGCTGCCTCCAGCTCTACTGCCCCATCTTCTCCTCTCTTAAGGTTCAACTCTAGGACCAGAGCAGATTCTAGAATCCAGAAAGTAGTGCCTATGCCTCAGTTTACCCTTTTGCTGTTTGGGGCTCTGGGATGACCCTTCCTGCCCAGTCCCTGAACCTTTATTCTCTTCGTGGCCTCTTGTGAGGTTTTTCTCATTGAGTACATTTAAGTAGCAATGAGACACCCAACTTAGAGTTGACAAGCCCCGTTCTCAGGTCACTTTTGAAGCCGAGAA
The DNA here is from genome assembly GCF_011064425.1 of Rattus rattus. Classification (NCBI taxonomy): domain Eukaryota; kingdom Metazoa; phylum Chordata; class Mammalia; order Rodentia; family Muridae; genus Rattus; species Rattus rattus. The sequence goes on from NC_046158.1 coordinate 12,599,722, forward strand.
GAGGCCACCGGCTGCTCTGAGTCCTCGGCCTGCCCGGGCCTGTAGCTCTCCTGACTGTGTCCTCCTTCCTGTGGTTATGGTTGTGTCCCGTGTTCTCCATTTTCACCCTTCTCACTCCTCGAGCCATGTCTTCCCTGTATGGTATCCCTACACTGTAGCCTACAGTGCGCTCCACCCCCTGCTGCCCTCTTTTCCCCTTGCGTCAGTCCTGCGGCCCCACCCCGTGCTGTCACACGCTGAGGTGCTTCCTCCTGGTCTTTGACCTTGAGAGATGCCACTACACGTCACAGCAGTCTTTCTGTAGGTCCTGATTTTGCATGGCATGGTTGGGTGGGGATGAGTCATCCTCCGGATGGACCGAAGTGTGAGTCCCACCAGGATTCTGTAGTCAAACCAGCAACCCCTCTTCTGGCAGGACCCTCATGACACAACCCAGCTTCCAGTCTGTCTGGAGGGATGCCCCTCCCACACTGCCATCCCATAAGTGGCTTCTGGTTTGACTGGTGCTTGGTCAGGTTCACTTTCTCTGCTAGTTAAAGAAGTAAAGGGTAGGAAAGAACCTCAAGACACAGGGAGCAGTGGAGACATCTCCACCCCCCCACACACACACATGCACACACACCACCAGACACACACACACATACACATACATACACACACACCACCAGACACACACACACACACACACACACACACACACACACACCAGACACATACACACACACACACACACACACACACACACACACACACACACACACACACACACACACCACCACCAGACACACACACACACACACACACAGCACCAGACACACACACACACACACACACACACACACACACACACACCACCAGACACATACATACACACATACACACACACACACATACACACACACATACACACACACATACATACACACACATATACACATACACATACACAGAGACACACACACACACACACACACACACACACACACAGAGACACACACACCACACACACACACACACACACAGAGACAGACACACACACACACACACACACACACCACCAGACACACACACACCACACCCACACATACACACACACCAACAGACACACACACACACACACACACACACACACCACCAGACACACACACACACACACACACACACATACACACACACCAACACAACACACACATGAATACACACAAACATACACACACATAAACACACACACACATACACACATACACATACACACACACACCACCAGACACACACACACATATACATACACACACATACATACACACACACCACCAGACACATACATACATACACACACACACACACACACACCACCAGACACACACTTACACACACACACACACACACACACACACACACACACACACACACACACCACCAGACACACAGAAAACAAGTATCTTCTGAAGTTGTTTTAAATCTCTGAAGCATTTCCTCCTCTAACTCAGGGTTAATTGGTCTGAAGATGGTTGATTGGCTTGCGACCATCCTGTAACTCATCCTGATCCCACCAGTTGAGCCAGTCCATCCCAGAATGCTTGCTGTTGGTGGGAGAAAGGCTAACAAGGCCTTTGTTTTAATCTGCCAGGCTTTTTCTCAGGTCTTGAGGGTGAGCAAAAAGCTGGCCATCTTGGAAATTCAAACCTTTATTGTTACTGGGCCATGCCCCCCTCCATATCTGTCTAATTCCTCTTCTGTCCTCCCTGCCACCTCTGGCCATGTGCCTCCTCATCCCGTGTCCTTTGTCACAGCCGGCCCCTAATGCCAGCCCCATGAAGCGCTCCATCTCCACACTGGCTCCACGCCCGCATGGGACTCAGCTTTGCAACACAGTCCTGGACCGGCCACCTCCTAGCCAGGTGTCCCATCACCACCACCACCGCTGCCACCGGCGCAGAGACAAGAAGCAGAGGTCCCTGGAAAAGGGGCCCAGCCTGTCTGTTGACACAGAAGGTGGTGCGTATAAAGACTCCCAGTAGCCTCGTGAGTGCTTATGGCCTGACTAGGATAGGGTCCGGCAGTCCATGTGGTCCCAGAATCTGCCCACCAGGAGGGGGGTACGAGTCCCAGTTCTGGGGCCAGGCAGGACCATTGGCTACTTAAGGCCTTGAGTCTATAGGTCTAGAGCCAGGGGTTTCTGCCCTGCTTGGGACTCGACTGAACGTAACCTCTCCACTTCTTGGCCAGCACCAAGTACTGCTGCAGGATCTGGCCTGCCCCATGGAGAAGGGTCCACAGGCTGCCGGCGGGAGCGTAAGCAAGAGCGAGGCCGGTCCCAGGAGCGGAGGCAGCCCTCGTCCTCTTCTTCAGAGAAGCAGCGCTTCTATTCCTGTGACCGCTTTGGGAGCCGGGAGCCCCCACAACCTAAGCCCTCCCTCAGTAGCCACCCCATATCGCCAACAGCGGCACTAGAGCCAGGACCCCACCCGCAGGTAATCAAATAGGGGCGTATGTTTCAATTGTTCCAATGCTGCTTGCCCCAGATCTTTGAGTGTCCTCGGTGCCCCGCCCCCATATCTGTCTTTCTAGCCATTGAGCCCCCCATTAGTTGGTCAGTTGTCCCAAATCAGCAGCACGCACTTCTAATCACTCTTCATTTTCCTCTGACTGTGGCTTCTAGTACTTGATCAGTACGTCCCTCCTTCCTGCTTCCTCCATTTGCCTCGTGTCCTCCCTGGATCCCGTCAGAACGATGACTATATTGTCTGTGTACTGTGTTGTTTAATGTGATTTTCATTTCTATTTGCTGTTCCCTTTTTCATGTAGGGCAGTGGTTCCGTTAATGGGAGCCCCTTGATGTCAACATCTGGTGCTAGCACGCCGGGCCGAGGTGGGCGGAGGCAGCTCCCCCAGACTCCCCTGACCCCACGCCCCAGCATCACCTACAAGACGGCCAATTCCTCGCCTGTCCACTTTGCTGAGGGTCAGAGTGGCCTTCCAGCCTTCTCCCCTGGCCGTCTCAGCCGCGGCCTTTCTGAACACAATGCCCTGCTCCAGAAAGAGCCCCTGAGCCAGCCTCTAGCTTCTGGCTCCCGCATTGGCTCTGACCCTTACCTAGGGCAGCGTCTGGACAGTGAGGCCTCCGCCCACAACCTGCCTGAGGATACACTCACCTTTGAAGAGGCCGTGGCCACCAACTCTGGCCGCTCCTCCAGGACTTCCTATGTGTCCTCCCTCACGTCCCAATCCCACCCTCTCCGCCGTGTACCCAATGGCTACCACTGCACTTTGGGACTCAGCACCGGCGTCCGGGCGCGGCACAGCTACCACCACCCAGACCAGGATCACTGGTGCTAGCTGCACCACGACCACCCATGCACCAGCTCAATGGGTGCGGGTTCCAGTTGATGAGTTTTATCATCCGCTCTGGGTTGTGGGGTCACAGCCCTGGGAGGAGGGTCCTCACATCGCGGCCTCTGTGGTGGAGGCTCCTGCTTCTCTCTCTCCCTCCCTTTTACACTGGATAGACTAATAAAGCCCTTTCTTAGAGGGATATGGTTCTCTCTATCCTCCTGTGTACTGCCTTCCTGGGTTCCATGCCAGATGTTGGATCCTAAGCAGGAGGTAGCTGAGTTGAGATAGACCCAGCAAATCCAAATCTCATGTCATGGCCTCCAGCTTCCAGGGTGGGTACTTGGGACTTTCTTAGGAGGTCTGAGCCTCATGGAGATTGTGGTTTGTCCAAATGTGTGGCATGGGGGATAGGGTACCCTCAAAAGCAAGGAACGGAGCCCAACTGTGTGGCCTGGCAGCACCCGCCAGCATCACTACTCTCATGTCTATTGTGGTCTTGGAGTCAAATAGCACATGTATATAGAGATATGCTCAAGGGCCTGCCTTTCACCTACATTGTCACCATAATAGGGACCAAATCTAGAGGACGTCCTTGCTGTTGATTCTGGTTTTCAGTCACAACACTTTCACTTTTTGTCATTTCTATATAGTTGATCTAGAAAAACAGAAATCAAAACAGGGAAGAAAATGTTCGTGTAACTTAAAAAAGAAATCAACGTGTAGGAAGGTCTCCATTTTGCATTGTTTCTGTGACTTGTATGCAATGTTCCTGTATGTATTCTACCCTTCCCGGGAAGTCCCCAATGACCCTGGTTCCTCTGCTCAACCAAGTGCCTGATCTCTGGCTCTGAGCATCGTGGCTGAGGTGCGGCCTCAGGAAGCATCGGGGAGCTGCTCAGAGCAGCACTAGGACTTGTGTCTTAGGGACACTGACCGTGTCCAGCAGCATGTCAGAGAAGCAGCTGTAGTGCCCATGTTCCTCCCTGAGTGATGGGTTCTGAAGAAGCCAGAGCAGCACAATGTGTGCTTGCGTGAGGCACTTTCCGCCTTTTAAAATCTGATTCTCAGGGATGGGATGCCTGCCAAGTAGGGTGTGATCTCTGTTGTGTTTTAAAAAACAACAACAAAAAACAAACAAAACCTAGTATTCACTGAATGCTGAAGAGAGCAAAATGCAAGCAAAGAAGGGACTGGGGTTAGAGGGAGAAGCCCGCACTGGCAGCATAAGAAACTGGCAGGGAGGGGATGGTCCTGGAGCAGGCCAGGTGCCTAGAGCTGAGTCCGGCCCCTGGCCCGGAACCGGGGACACAGCACGCAAATAAAACCTCATGGCTACTTGGTGAAGGCAAACCATGCTCAGGAAGGTGTTCAGTGTGCAGAGGTGGCTGTGAGGCCATGAGAGAAAGGTTTCACATAGACAGGCAGGCACTCCTGGTGTGTTCTCTGTGTTTTGAAACGTCTGATGACTTCTTGGTGGACTGTTGGTTTCTACCCCATGTTTCTCACAGAAGCTGTGTATATGTGTGACTGCGCGTGTGACTGCATGTGTGTGGTAGTGTGCGTGTGTGAGCATGCATGAGTCATAGGAAATGCAAGTGTGTGTGTGTGTGTGTGTGTGTGTGTAGGTGTGTGTAAGTGTGTTCAGCAAGTGGCTTTTGTCAACCATAGGGCTATGCAACAAAAGACACATTACTAGAAACAAAACACAAGACCACCACTTGGTCTAGGGTTTCAGCATGATTGTGACCAAACCTTTTATAGAATTTCCTTATATGAAGGCACAATACCCTGAAACTTTAAAGATAACAGAGTATTTTATTCCAGTAGGGTAAGATTAAACAGGACCCTGGACTGCATGTGACTGCACTCATGTACAACAGAGGAGGATGTGCATTTTGATACTGATGTTCTGTCTCTGTCCCAGCCCCAGCCCTTTTCTCTTGAGTGTTGAATGTATACATTCTGTGTGGAACTACAGCTGCTCCAGACAGTCCTGGGTTGGGAATCATCTTTATCCCACATTAACATAGCTGGCTTTTCTTCCAAGCACTGGTACACAGGAAAGGAGACATGATGTCTTGCTTCCTGACTTTGGGTTTGTTTCTGTACTGTCTCTTCTCAAGATGTTGTCTGTTCCCCCTGAAATTTCATAGTGAGTTGCCAAATTTGAAATGCAACAACCAGCTGTCTGCATCTGGAACCTGTCAAGCAGTGCTGTAGTTTGAAAAAGTTATGTGTGCATGTAAAATATACACATATATATATATACATTATACAAGTATGTGCATGAAATGTATATCTTCATACTTTTTGATACAATGTATTCATTTGTTAATTTTTAATTATATTTGATATAAATTGAAGGTTTGTTGCAAAAATTTATATTTAACAGTGTTGAGAGAGAAAGAGAGAAAGAGCGAGAGAGGGAGAGAGAGAGAAAGATCCAATCATGCAACAGAAATGGGACTACTTTAAAAATCAGTCCTTTGACTAGTTTGCTGCCTGAAAAATATTTACAAACCAAACTTTGGATTCTGCTCTTGTTTCTACAATGACTTTTTGTATAAAGCAAAGTCCTTGGATTAAATAAAAACAACCAAAAAAATCAAAATTAAAACCCAGGATGCAGCTGGGTGATACCTGAGGACGGTGTGTCTCAGTGCGTCGATGGAGAGGGTCTACTGCCTGGAGGGCTCGAGAAAAATTGAGAACTTCAACAATGTGCTCGTGAGCACTGGGTTCAATGCAGGAGCAGGATGTGCTTTGACGATAACAGTGGGCTTTGCTTGGGACTCCATGAAAGCTGTCCAGATTATGCAGAGCAATAATACCCAGGATCCTTTGTTGCTGGAGAGGTGCTGGTACCCTGTGGTTCCCAGAAGACACTACAAGGAGAGCTAGGTAGGGAGGAAAGGCTGTTCTTACCAGATTCTCCCAGCGCCAGTGGGATGGGTGTATTGAGGTTCTGCAGTTGTTGAGGCCACTGGGAGATTCACTTCTGAGCTACAGGCTCTAACAGGATTCTCTGACACCGTTGTTGACTTCTTTAAAAGTCAAGAGTCTAAAAAGGCATCAGTCCCAAGCCAAGTCCCTCCAGCTCAAAGACTACACGTCCTAGAGCATCCTTGGTGCTGTGCCCAGCATCTGTTCTATGCCCTTGGGTGCCCACTGGTGTACAGAGAAATGGCATTTGGCCCCTGTGAACCTTACACCTCTGCATGTTCCCCCAGTGATTGGAGCGGTCAAGGGCAGGGGTTAGAGCTCATTCTGTGGCTCTTTTCTCTCCTGAATTTCCACTAACATTGATATTGAGACAAATACAGTAGGGCCTCATTTGAGGCCTTGGAACAGATTTTACTCAGTAAATACCAAAAAGCTAAAAGCACAGCACTCTTCTGGTTTGAGCCACAGTGATTTGACTGCTTTAAATCTAGAACAAGAGATGTGGAGTGTGAACTGTGGTAAATGAGAAAGGACAAAGAGTGGGCTACTCACGTGACAAGGTCAACAGCATATGTAGCAGATGTCTAACAATAATTTTAAGGCCATTGCCACCTTAAAAAAAGATGTCAAAGACACAAGGAATGGTGGGACGCAGAGGAGATGTATTTATGTGTAAGAACACCTAAAGGGGTCCAAGTTCATCTTGGGCACCGGCATGGTATTAACCTTAAATGGAGAAAGAATTGGGAGGATGGGAAGGGAGGTATTCATAATTAAGTCCTCATCAAATGTGTGGTCTAGTTGGTCACTGTGTCCATTCTAGATCTGCAACGTGGCCCAAAGTTCTTTGAGGGTACAGACTGGTTCTCAGGACATGGTTGCTTCTTTGGGGCTTGGGGGGGCAGTTTCACCATGGCGGACAGTTGCTTCCATCAGGTGAGTGTATCCTGCAAGCCTCTGCTGTACCTGAAATCCAAAGTAACTGCAGGTTTCAGATGACTTGGTAATTTTAGGTGCCCTCTGAGGGTGTTTGGAGCAAGACATTCCAAAAATCTGACTATACGATGCCTTGGGTTACTCTTCACTCTGCTTCTGTCTTGGCTGAGTGACATGGGCAAGGTACCAGCAATTCTAGAAAGACAAAAACAGTGAAAGAGAATTGATACAGACAAAATCAGAGATGGCAGCTTTTTCCTGGCTTTTATTACGTTGTGGTCTCAGTAGAGAAGCAGCTTCAAGTGCGTGGTTTATTTGGACTGTGTCTTCCTGCAGAGTCTTGGAAACTTGCCTTTTCCTACTTGATGAGGGTTCTACTGGATCAGGTTTCAGTGGAGTTGCTGTCGGGTTCTGAGGCCCTTCTAAGTTGTAGGAGAAACAAGCTTGTTTAATAAGCACTTCTGTCATGTGGCCATTTCCTTAGCTACATTAGGTGTATGGTAACAGTAATAAGTCTGAAATTTTCCTCTTGGATATAAGGAGATTGAAGATACCCCCCCTCCAAGATTCCATTTACTGTCCCCACACATCCAAATGATGTGCTGCCAAATTGTATCAGAGGTCGAAAGTTGACTAGGAGGAGGACGTTTCTGTCACCTGTGCTCCAGTGAGTGACCCTGAGACACTCAGTTATTTCCCAAGTGGGATCTGATGGGATCTTTCTTCTGTAAACTCTTCCCCAGTTTGTTGTAGAATGATGTTTGTTTCATGTCTCCCCCAGAAACTCGTGAAATAAACTTGAAGAGAGTGAGGTCAGAGGCTCGTTAGGTGTTGGCTAGAGCACAACACAATTTTCCTGACAACAGTGACCCCCCTTCAACACCCCCCACCCCGTGGCGGCTGCTGTAGCAGAAGTTGTAGAAAGGGACATTTCAGTGATCACTACAGTCTTTACCCTCTCCAAAGCAAGGCTGGATTAGTTTGGTCCAGTCGCCTGGTGCAAGCAGACCCACAGTTCCTTCATTCTTACTGGTCCCACTTCAGTGAGGGGAACACAGCTACTGGGATATCCTTGACAGAGGCAGGTCCTCCTCTGGTTGGGAGGAGGTTGTCCTCTTTGACTGGGCATGCAGCCTCAGGAGGGATGCACCAAGTGTGGTGAGGGAGGAAGGAGAAACCGTGTAATTAGCTAGGACAGCTGAATCCCTGAGGTGACAGGTGTGCCAGCCAGCGTGCCTTCACACCCTACATGTTCCCTAAGAGTTTTGAGTGAAACACGTGGCTGCAGATTTACCTCACGCATGTTATCTGTAGTCTTATGCATTGCTTCCTAGATTTCAGGAAGGTCTGGCCAAACTGAACTAATCCCAGCATATTTTTTTTCTAATTGGTAGAATAAAGATAGTTTTGAAAGGATTTCTCAGTGAAATAGTAAAAGGAAAATTATCAGCTCAGAACCCCCAGACCAAGGTCTCAGCACAGTTCCAGAGGACAGGGGACAGGGATAAAGGACGAAGACAGAAGAGGAAGAGGCAAAGGGACAAAGGGGGATGGGAGGAGGAGGAGGGGAGGAGGGGAGGGGAGGGGAGGAGGGAGAGGAGGGAGGAGGAGGGAGAGGGGGAGGGTATTTGTTCTGCAGAGTGGCACATAAGCAAATGCAGTTTATAAAGGTACAAGGGGGACCCTGTGTTGGGATGAGATGTTTAATTTTAATTGGGCATGTTAACTAGGCAAGCCAAAAGGACTTTTGATTGCAAGACTTCAATGCTTTGATAAATGGACCTTGATAGTCAGCCTCAAGAGGAGGAAGAGGCCATCATTAGGGGGTCAGCATTAGGAATGCAATCTAATGGTTTCGGCAAGGCAGTAGGAATTGAGAAAAAGGCCAGGCCTGCCAAAGCCATACTCACTGTGCTCAAACTGGTGAGAGTCCCTTCAGATAGTATCTTGGCGATCAGGGGCCAAAGAATACCACAAAAATCACACCAAGGGAGCTGGAGAGATGCCTCAGTGGCCGAGAGCACCGGCTGCCCTTCCAGAGGTTCTGAGTTCAATTCCCGGTAACCGTCTGTAATGGGATCCTATGCCCTCTTCTGATGTGGCTGAAGATAGTGACAGTGTACTCATATAAATAAAATATATAAATCCTTATATTAAAAATCATCATGCTAAGCAATAAACCTCATTCAAGAGATTAATTGGGGGTTTGGGGCGGGGGATTGGCTGCCTGTGATTGGGGATGGTTGATGGATCTAAGCAGTGAAATCCAGCAAAATCACATTATGCAAACAGGTTTCTCATGGGAGGTTTATTAAGAGGAAGGGGGTGAGGTGGCACAGAGGCTGCCTCTGGGTGGAGGGAGGGAAGAAGCGGGGAGGAAGCAGGACCTTTTATTGGGGCTGTGGTTGCACGTACAGGAGGACACGCCACAGAGGCAACAGTGGGAGTGTGTGGCTGAGTCCCTCGGGCAGGCCATGGCGGTGCCTGATGGTCCATTGCCACTGGGTCCCAAGGGCAGGCCATGGCGGTGCCTGATGGTCCATTGCCACTGGGTCCCAAGGGCAGGCCATGGCGGTGCCTGATGGTCCATTGCCACTGGGTCCCAAGGGCTGGCCATGGCGGTGCCTGATGGTCCATTGTCACTGGGTCCCTCGGGCAGGCCATGAACTAGCCTGATGGTCCATTGTCACTGGGTCCCAAGGGCTGGCCATCAACTAGCCTGATGGTCCATTGCCACTGGGTCCCAAGGGATGGCCATGGCGGTGCCTGATTGCCAGCCCTCCTCTCTTTTTGTTATCATGAAGCGGAGAGCTAAAAGGAGAAGGATGGAGAGACGGGGAATGGGGGTTCTGGCTCTCTTAATCTGCTTCTTACTGTCTATGGGCATTGTCAATTTTGGGGTGCAGTTGATCCTCACCATCGGGCGCATTCCATAGTTGTTGGCACCAGGCTCTTCTGTGGCCAGGGGTTGAGAATCCTGTAAGAGGAACTGATTAATCATCTGGTTAGAAACTTATTGGATTTGTCATTGGAAGAAGGTAGTGAAGAGGTTGATAAAGCAGGGTACAAATAATAAAAGCAGGAAAATGAGAAGAGGAGGGATCAGGAAGGGCAGTATAATTTATACACGGGGTTTCCAAGGCCCAGGAATCAGAGGCATTGAGTTGCTCCTTGCATTTGTGGAGGTCTGTCTGGAGTTGTTGGATTTCGTTCTTCACTATTCCCGACTGGTTGATGTAGGAGCTGTATTCCTCTTGGAGAAAAAGGCAAAGGTCGCGTCTTCAGCTGTGAGAGTGCCTAGTCCCTGTTGGTCAGTCGTGTGTTGCCGCCAGGGAAGCCATCTGTCCTGGAGTGAGTATGCTCTGGGCCACCTGCGAAATCATGGATAAACTGGGAAGAGACGCGGCCAGTCCTTCTGTTCTGGGGGCATCGCCTGAGGTTATTACTGCCACAGCCAGGCAGGGCAAACTTTGAATGAGCCTTTTATTATGCCGGGCAGCTATTGAGTCTGACTGGGATTGGTAGGGGCTCCTCTCCATGTATCACCCCTAATTCAGGAAAGAGAAACGCCCTGACTAATTGGCAGGTAGGCGATGATATACCTGAGTACAAAGAATGAACATGGTCTGGATGGTAGGGCACTTCGGTCAAGACGAGGTATTGGAGTTAGGGTTTCATTCCAGTCTAGGGAATTTAACGTTCTTACAGAACATGTCCCAGATGCCTTAAAACAGTCTGCCGTGCCAAAGAGGGCGATAGAAGAGGTGGGGGTTGTGGCAGTATCGGGGTCAGGGCAGTTGGTGAAGGCGAAGAAGGCTATTTGACACGGTCACTGGAGAAGCTGTGGGTGACAATTGTGAGCTGGTTCCAGGGGGCACAAACAACTGGCAATCTCCAAGGTGGCAAGGTTGGGTAACACTAAAGAGTTGATAGGCTGAGGTCAGGGTCTGGAGCAGGTAAAGGACAAGTTAGTATTACTTAGGAGAGGGGCTGTCCTTGGAGGAGTGTTTGATCACTTCTATTCCTCCTGTCTCCAGAGTCTGGATAACTAGGACATATCTTCTCTGGATATGAGTCATACTTTGAGTCCAGATTTGTTGGTGCAGTTAGAGTTTACCAGCAATGCCTGGTTCTCACCTGGGATTCCATGGGTCCTGGATCTAGAAGAGGGCCTGGTGTCAGAGGTAGAAGAGATGAATGGTTTGTGATGTCACCATATGTAATTGGCAAGACGGATATGGGCAGTGCCCAGTCCCCATATCTGTTGTTGTAAAATTATATTAAATAAAAGAGTCTTTTTACCAGCTCTAGGTCTGGCACCGCAGTGCCCCAAGATATCTGGTAGATATCTTAATCTCAGTCAGCAAAGCCTCTCACCCACTTTGCTCCATCCCATATCTCACTGCCGAAAGCCTCTCTCTGAGCCTGGCAACAATCTCTCTAACCATCCAGTTCCCAAGGCAGGCTGCCACCATGGCAGAAATGTACACCCTAATCCCACGATGGCTTAGTGTCCCAGCTGCCACATAATCTCTTAAATTTAAATCACCACAAGTAAGAACACACAACACAATAACCTCTGATCCAACTGATAAGCTATAATTGCTCACCTAAACATACAAAGCCCTGTACACATCCATCCCTTAAGAATACTCATAACAACCTGTACGGCATGGAATCTTAATGTCAGCCTCCATGTTCTCTCCGTGGCTACTCTCTCAGCCTCCCCCTGTCTCCTCCTCTTCCCTCAAACTTTTCTCCCGCCCATCCTTCCTTCTTGTCCAATGACGGTCCTCACTCTATCCTGTATCCTCCTCATCTGTATGATCATCCCACGCATATCTGTCTGGCCATTTCTTACAATAATCTCCTCTTTAGTAGAGGGGACTGCTGGAGACTGGATTAGGTATTTTCTATATAAGGTAATGGCTTTGTGGGTTGGAGTAATTGTTAGTCCCAAGTAGTAACCTGAGGGGTGGACAGTTGGATCTTAGAAGGTGAGATTCCATAGCTTTGGCTGCACAGGAAATTTAGAAAAGCAGAGGTGTCAGTTTGGCTAATTTGTAGAGAGAGACTGCAAAGGTCAATGTCATCAACAAACAGAAGAGGCTTAGATCTAGGAAGAGAAAGAGCAGGATCAGAAGACGACCTAGGTGTGAGCTGCTCTGGAACTGCTGAGGTAGGACGGTCTGGGTAGATTGGGTAGAGAAGTGGGTGCCAGGGTCAGTTCAGATAAAAGCAAAAATGTTTTGTGACTAGCTATCCAGGGGGATAGAAAAGAATGCGTCCTCGAGATCTAGGACTGAGAAATGAGAAGTTCCCGAGGGAACAGTGGGAAGAAGTATGTAAGGGTTAGTTAGCCATGACAGGGTAGAGAGGGACCACTGAGGAGCCTAAGATCTCAAACCAGGGGATAGGTCCCATTGGGCTTCTTAACTTCAAGTATAGGGGTGTTAAAAGAGGAAGTGGGATGAAAATGTTTTGTCCTTAGGAGGTCAGAGATGATAGGCTTACATCCCCTGAGGCTCTGGAGAGAGAGAGAGAGAGAGAGAGAGAGAGAGACTTGGATGATGTACCAGTACCAGGTAGGGCCCTGTAATTGCATGACAAGGGTGAGTTGTGTTTAACAACAGAGGGATTCTGGATGTCCCAGCCTTGGGGGTCTACCTAAGAGACTGGCAAAGGAAATGAAGTGTTAGAACCAGTAGGCTGGGTGGCTTGAGGAAGAGGGGGCTGGTGAGCTTGAGGTTAGTTGAGTGGAGGGGGCAAAGGAAATAGAGGCTCCCACTTGGGCTAGAAGATTCCTTCCCAATAAGAGGACATATTGGCACCACCAGAAAATAATGGGTGAGAGGAACACCCCTAAAAATGCAACTGAATGATGGGGTTTGGTGAGGTTTGTAAGGCTGTCTCCCTACCCCAACAATAGAGAAGTGAGAAGGAGAGGTGGGTCCCAAAACTCCATTAGGAACAAGTGAGTGGCCCTGAAGTCCAAAAGGAAGGAAGTTGCTCTGATACTGTGATGACCAACTGGGGCTCCCTCTTAGAGATGGTAGAGGTCAATCGGGAGCTCAGACCCCTTCAGTCTTCCATGGGCAAGGCTAGGAGATTGCATGGAGGGTGGTCTGGGAGTGATGTTTTTGTGCCACAGGTGGGTGACACAGGGGCAATAGGCAGCAGCCCAGTGTCCCTCTTGATTGCATTTAGGACATGGTCCTCATGGCTCTCAGGGATTAAGGTAGACTCATGGCCAGTGAGCCTCCTGACCACATTTGAGACAGTGACCTAGATTTCCAAGTCTTAGGAGGCCAGGGAACCAGGGCAGTCGGTAAAGCTGATTGAAAAGCTCTGGTCAGCATACAGTCTTTTTGTTTGCAGGCCTTCTCATGTCTCTCATGTACGCCTTAAAAGCCACTGCTAAGACTTCTTCCTGTGGGGCCTGGAGAGATGGCTCAGTGGTTAAGAGAACTGGCTGTGCTTCCAGAGGTCCTGAGTTCAAATCCCAGCAACCACATGGTCTTCAAAAGGCCCTAAAGTAAATCAACTAATTATATAATAAATCAAACGTAATTTATAAAAAAAAAAAAAAAGACTTCTTCCTGTGGAGTTAGGGGTCCTCTGTCCAAGCATTTAAGCTTGATCCTAATATCAGGGTAGCTTTGGGAAAAGAAACAGGTCATCAGGAGTTGTTTGCCTTCTGGGTTTTCAGAGTGTAGATTGTAAGAGGACCTTTGTAAGGTACTCTAAAAATTTGAAACAGGTTTTCCTGTTTGTCCTAGATGACCTCTTGCAGTTTTTCATAATTTACTGGTTTAAGGACTTACAGAGATTGGCCAGGAGGCAAGTTGTAAATTGGTCTGTAGCTGCCTGGGGTATTGTAATTCCATTAGGGATCCTTGTCTGGCACTACCTCAGACCTGATTGGGTGTGCTGTGTTGGCCTGGTGTATTTTATTTGCATGTACTTAGCCTGCTCCCAAACTTACCCAGGCTCATTGGCTGGATCAAGGATAGTGTAAGTTTCACCTGATTGAGATTTCCTAGCTACGAGGAGCCAAGTTGGGGAACGGGAAGAACAGAGAGAAGGTTTGGAGTGAAGGTAAGAAAAAGCCTGAATGTAGTAAACCTTCCAGTTTCTGGATAATTGGCAATAATTGTAATGATCCCATATAATAATAGGATCAAAAGTACCATTAGGAGGCCATTTGGAGTCATTACCTAGTGGGTATAGAGGTCAGTTTAGAAACCTTTAAATGAGGTGGTAGGTGTAAGGTTTGAAGTTCTCTAGGAGACATCCCAGTGGGAAGCCCGGAGGTATGGAGAAAGACACAATCCCCATGGGTGAGGAGAAAGCTTATCATTGTCAAACAGTAGTGGAGTCCCAAGGGAAGAGGCAATAGTAACAGACACTCGTGGTTCAAGCTGGCGTATCAGGCCATATGATATCCAGAGCAGGGAGTGTGGGGTGGGAGCGGGAGTGGGGCAGCACAGATGTCTGAGAGACATGGGTCAACTGCTACCAGGATTTTTGAGAGAAAGGGGAGGAGCTGTGCCTTGAGAAGACAGAAGAAACCTTGCTTAAGGGAAGAGGTCTGTAGAGGGGTTGACAAAAAGGGCCAGCTGTAGCCACGAAGGGGTGGGGTGGGAGTCGTCCATCTCAGAGGACACCAGAGGGCTGCCAGGAGCTCAGCAGTTGATTCCTCGGGTCCAGGGGGCAGGAGGGGTACATTTAAGCCAACGGGGGTGGGGGTGGGGTGGGGACTCACCTATCAGCCAGTATTCCATGTGGAAATCTAGTGTTCCAATGGTCGGAAAGTGAGCCTGTACAGCAGGTGGACTTGTCAGGATAGGGTCCTGGTCTGTGGCTCCACGTGTGTACCCCATGGTGGGGTGCACTAGCACCACCACAAAGGATCCAAGTGACACCACCACTGATGGGTCTAAGCGGCAAAATCTGACAAAATAATGCAGTGCAACGGGTCTCACATGGGAGGTTTATTAAGAGGGAAGGGGTACAGGGTTGAAGAGGCTGCCTCTGGGTGAAGGAAGGGGGAAGGGTGTGGCGAATGTGCAGGAGGACATGTGAAAGGAGACAATGGAAATGTGTGGCCTTGGCATGTCCTCGGCTGACCATTGTCGAGTGGGTGTGCCATGGAGCTGCCTCATTGCTGACAGTGGGTAAAACAACAGGCCAGGCTGTAATGGGGCTTTATACAGGGTGGCTTAGTTAGGGTACGGGACTGTTCATCTCTGAAGAAAGTCAGGCCAGGAACTCAAGCAGGGTTGAAGCCATGGAGGGGTGTTGCTTATCTGCTTGCTCCCGTGACTTGCTCAACCTGCTTTCTTATAGAACCCAAGACCACCATCCCAAAGATGGCACCACCCACAATGGGCTGTGCCCTTCCCCCTTGATCACTAATTGAGGACATGCCTTACAGCTGGGTCTCATGGAGGCACTTCCTCACCGGAGCCTCCTTTCTCCCTGATGCCTCTAGCTTGTGTCAAGTTGACGCCAGCACAGGGGTATGGAGCACGCACACTGGGAAAATACGGCAATGGTGGCAGCATGTCTCACTGACCCTTGGTGGAACCATTGGCACTGAATCATTGAAGGTGGTGCTGGGGATGGGGGACTCCCAGGAACCTGGCTCTGGAATGGGCAAAGGACTTTTGGCAGCCCTTTGTATGCCCAATAATGTTCCCGTATGCTTTTAGGCAGCTGTTTAGCAGAAGTAAGGAACTGTGCAGATACAGGCTAAGTACAGTTATGATACTGCACAAAGCTGAGGCGGAAGCCCTCAGCATACTTGACAGGCACAGTGGCCTCTCTTCTAGCACAGAGGATCCTGGACACACATGTATGTAGAATATGTACATAAAACACCCATTTTAAGCAGGACATAGGCAACACCATATATAATCCACAAACATCCTGTGATATTTGCACACATACAGGTCAGAAGAGTAAAGCTGCCTTCATTGAAAAAAATTACTTAGAATAAATCATAAGGAAATTTATCTTTTTTTTCTTTTTTTCTTTATTAACTTGAGTATTTCTTATTTACACTTTGATTGTTATTCCTTTCCGGTTTCGAGCCAACATCACCCTAATCCTCCCCTCCCCTTCTACATCGGTGTTCCCCTCCCCCTCCCTTCTACATCGGTGTTCCCCTCCCATCCTCCCCACTACGCCCTCCCCCAACAATCACGTTCACTGGGGTTCAGTCTTAGCAGGACCAAGGGCTTCCCCTTCCACTGGTGCTCTTACTAGGATATTCATTGCTACCTATGAGGTCAGAGTCCAGGGTCAGTCCATGTATAGTCTTTAGGTAGTGGCTTAGTCCATGGAAGCTCTGGTGGTTGGCATTGTTGTTCATGTGGGGTCTCAAGCCCCTTCAAGCTCTCTCAGTCCTTTCTCTGATTCCTTCAACGGGGGTCCTGTTCTCAGTTCAGTGGTTTGCTGCTGGCATTCGCCTATGTATTTGTTGTATTCTAGGTGTGTCTCTCAGGAGAGATCTACATCCGGTTCCTGTTGGCCTGCACTTCTTTGCTTCATCCATCTTATCTAGTTTGGTGGCTGTATATATATGGGCCACATGGGGGCAGGCTCTGAATGGGTGTGCCTTCTGCCTCTGTTCTAATCTTTGCCTCCCTAGTCCCTCCCAAGGGTATTTTGTTCCCCTTTAAAGAAAGAGTGAAGCTTTCCAGTTGAACCAGCACCATTTGCTGAAAATGCTATCTTTTTCCATTGGATGGTTTTGGCCCCTTTGTCAAAAATCAAGTGACCATAGGTGTGTGGGTTCATTTCTGGATCTTCAATTCTATTCCACTGGTCTATCTGTCTGTCTCTGTACCAAAACCATGCAGTTTTTATCATTATTGCTCTGTAATACTGCTTGAGTTCAGGGATAGTGTTTCCCCCTGAAGTCCTTTTATTGTTGAGGATAGTTTTAGCTATCCTGGGTTTTTTGTTATTCCAGATGAATTTGCAAATTGTTCTGTCTAACTCTTTGAAGAATTGGATTGGTATTTTGATGGGGATTGCATTAAATCTGTAGATCGCTTTTGGTAAAATGGCCATTTTTACTATATTAATCCTGCCAATCCATGAACATGGGAGATCTTTCCATCTTCTGAGGTCTTCTTCAATTTCTTTCTTCAGAGGCTTGAAGTTCTTATTGTACAGATCTTTTACTTGCTTGGCTAAAGTCACACTGAGGTACTTTATATTATTTGGAACTATTATGAAGGGTGTCGTTTCCCTAATTTCTTTCTCGGCTTGTTTCTCTTTTGTGTAGAGGAAGGCTACTGATTGATTTGAGTTAATTTTATACCCAGCCACTTTGTAGCTTGCCTTCTTATGTTGGGCTTTACCATTTATTATCCTTTGTAGCACTGGATTTGTAGAAAGATATTGTGAAAATTTGGTTTTGTCATGGAATATCTTGGTTTCTCCATCTATGTTAATTGAGAGTTTTGCAGGATACAGTAACCTGGGCTGGCATTTTGTTCTCTTAGGGTCTGTATGACATCTGTCCAGGATCTTCTGGCTTTCATAATCTCTGGCGAGAAGTCTGGTGTGATTCTGATAGGTCTGCCTTTATATGTTACTTGACCTTTTTCCCTTACTGCTTTTAATATTCTTTCTTTATTTTGTGTATTTGGTGCTTTGACTATTATGTGACCAGAGGAGGTTCTTTTCTGGTCCAATCTATTTGGAGTTCTGTAGGCTTCTTGTATGCTTATGGGCATCTCTTTCTTTAGGTTAGGGAAGTTTTCTTCTACGATTTTGTTGAAGATATTTACTGGTCCTTTGAGCTGGGAGTCTTCACTCTCTTCTATACCTATTATCCTTAGGTTTGATCTTCTCATTGAGTCCTGGATTTCCTGTATGTTTTGGACCAGTAGATTTTTCTGTTTTACATTATCTTTGACAGTTGTGTCGATGATTTCTATGGAATCTTCTGCTCCTGGGATTCTCTCTTCTATCTCTTGTATTCTGTTGGTGATGCTTGTACCTATGGCTCCTTGTCTCTTCCTTTGGTTTTCTATATCCAGGGTTGTTTCCCTGTGTTCTTTCTTCATTGCTTCTATTTCCATTTTTAATTCCTTCAACTGTTTGATTGTGTTTTCCTGGAATTCTTTCAGGAATTTTTGTGATTCCTCTCTGTAGGCTTCTACTTGTTTATTTATGTTTTCCTGCATTTCTCTCAGGGAGTTCTTCATGTCTTTCTTGAAGTCCTCCAGCATCATGATCAAATATGATTTTAAATCTAGATCTTGCTTTTCTGGTGTGTTTGGATATTCTGTGTTTGCTTTGGTGGGAGAATTGGGCTCCGATGATGCCATGTAGTCTTGGTTTCTGTTGCTTGGGTTCCTGCGCTTGCCTCTCGCCATCAGATTGTCTCTAGTGTTACTTTGTTCTTCTATTTCTGACAGTGGCTAGACTGTCCTATAAGCCTGTGTGTCAGGAGTGCTGTAGACCTGTTTCCCTGTTTTCTTTCAGCCAGTTATGGGAACAGAGTGTTCTGCTTTCGGGCGTGTAGTTTTTCCTGTCTACAGGTCTTCGGCTGTTCCTGTGGGCCTGTGTCCTGAGTTCACCAGGCAGGTCACTTGGAGCAGAAAAGTTGGTCTTACCTGCAGTCCAGCAGCTCAAGTTTGCTGGTGGGTGTTGCTTTTGAGCTCTCCATGAGGGCGGCAACCAGGAGGACCTGCGCCACCTTTTCCGGGAGGGTCCCCTCACACCGCCCACACCCCCCACCCACGTGCACCAGGGTCCCAGATGGAGTTTGGTGTTTTCCTCTGGAGTCAGAAATATGGGCAGAGTGTAGTCTCTTCTGGTTTCCCAGGCGTGTCTGCCTTTCTGAAGGTTTAGCTCTCCCTCCCACGGGATTTGGGTGCAGAGAACTGTTGATCCGGTTCCTTCAGGTTCCGTGTCTGGGGCGCAGGGGACCTGCAGCTCCAGTGCCCCTATCTTCCGGTTCCCAGAGGCTGTTTACAGTTTCCTCTTGGGCCAGGGATGTGGGCAGGGGTGGGCAGGATTGGTGGTCTCTTCCGCTCTGCAGTCTCAGGAGTGCCCACCTGTCCGGGCGATAAGCTCTCTCTCCCAAGGGGTTTGGGAGCAGTGAGCTGCGGGTGGGGATCAGCAAGGTTGGGAATCCAGCTAAAAACCGGGAATGTCTGGCCCCAGAGGAATTTTGCCTCTGTGTGTCCTGAGGCCACCAGTCAGGTCAAGGAAATTTATCTTAAAGCAAATGTTTATAATATATTTCCATTTATTAAAAATTAAAGCGAGTTTGCATGCTAATGAGATAGAGATGTTTGATTATTTTATACAAAGAATGAAATCTTAGCTGAGTATTGACATTGTACATGGAAGGTAGAAAGCATTGTCAGCATGGGTTCAGAGTTGATATTTTAACTTTATAGTTATCATTGCTGAAAACACCGCTTTCACATAAATATCACGAAAGTTCAGAGACGTGTTTAGGGAACAGTTCAGAAATGGTTGGAAATTGTAAATCCCAAGCCAACACTGATGTGATTTAAAAAAAATTGGGCCAGAAGCACAAACAGAAGTTTGAAAAAGCAAATCCTGTATGAGGGTGCAATCCAGAGATGCACCAGTTTGCATACACTGAGGAATAACGGCAGGGAAATGCTAACATCGTTCTGTAGGGAACATGGTGAAGCTTTGAAGCTGACTGCTCGGTGGGTGGGCTGAAGATTTAGTGCTACTAGGAAAGAGAACAGCCAGAGAGAGGCATCTGGGCACTCATCCGGTCGGAAGGAGGAGCTGCCTGGCTGTGGGCGGGGCAGACAGAAGGGCAGGGGTACATGTGGGACAGGAGAGGAGCCAGTAAACTGCAAATTAGCACTAGAGGCGGAGTCGGCTACAAGAGGGCCGTTGGTATGCGTAACCGGACGAGGCACAGTCAGCACAGGGCTTTGATTCATAACTAGGTGCCCCGTTTGCTTGAGGTAGGGGAGTGGGTGGTTTCTTAGGTTTCTGAGGACCGCTACTTGTGATCCCTAGCAATCATCCTGTGTCAGGCCTGAGCTGAGACCAGACTATCGTTTTTTGGGACATCACTGCCTTTTTCAGGGATTGGCAGTTTGGGACCCAACATGATAAGAACATGATACTTTGTATGTACAATAAAAACCCACCGTGGGCCATCACTTGAAATAGTCCTGAACCTGAGCCACAATGTTTCACACTGTCAGGGTCTATGGTTTGCAGGAGAATGGAACCCCGGACTCAAACAGTATGTAAGCACAAAGGGTTTTATTCTGCAGAAGTGTAGCATGCTGGGGTCTCCCATTACCAAGATAGAAAGACCTTGAAGTGATTTAAAGCACCTTAGGAGAGTCCTGGGGTAGCTGGGCTCTGTCTTACTCTATCTCTAAGGACATTCCAGTCCTAGGGCATGGGGGCTGGCTGGAAACTGCTGACTTCAGGCCAGGTAGTGGGGTAGTGTCTGACTAGCTGCCTGAAGCCTGGGTTTTTAGGCTCCTGAACTGCTCGTTTGAAGCCTGTCATGGTGTCAGCCTCTCTAATCAACACTGTTATTTTTACTGTCTGACTTGATGACATGTATGTTCAGAATCGAGGGTGCAGTGAAGTCTTGAGACCCAGCATGGGCAAGGGCTGCTGAACCCAACTCAGACTCTCCATGTATCTGATCTTAAATTAATTTTGTTTATTCAACAGCTCTAAGTAGTTACCACTTCTGCATCCAGTGCTACTGCCTGTGCCTGTCCCATCTTGAAGGGAATAAGAAGTAGTTTATTTTGGAGCCATTCTGAGTGACTATGGCCTTGTAACAGATTTAGGTTACCCTGAACTTTACATTCCAACTTGGAATGTAAGTTTTATGAAGTTTTTATTGGTTTACTGGATAAATCAAAGCAGGTTTAAAATCCATTGGTGCATACATCGGTGAGCAGTTGGGTGCAGTGAGGTACCGGAAGGTTTTCTGTAGGCCTAAGTAAGAAGCTATCTGAACTTTTGGGTGAGTGGAAGCTAAGTTAATACATCCCAAAAGGTTTTTATCTATCAGCCACAGGATGTTCTGACATGGAGGTGTGCAAAGAACGGCTGTTTCAGAGGCTAAAACTATCCTGAGACAAAGTAACCAACCATGGGATCCACAACATCCCCACCTCCCCACAAACACTGAAAATCCTCATGTTATAAAATTATTTTTATTGTTACTTCATAGGTATCATTTTGCTATTGTTGGGAATCAAAATGTAGATATCTGTCATTTCCAATGGTCTCAGGTGACTGCTCCCTGTGAAATGTCACCTGATATCCCCCGGGGGATCGCAGTCCACAGGTTGAGAAACACTGCCTAGAGACACACAATAAGTAGAATGGTTTTTATATTATAAAATATGACTTGTTAGATGACAGCACAATACAGAATAGCAATGGTCATTTGCAAACTAAAGGGGCTGAGAACACAACCCGTTTGCCCCAGTGTTCTATCTCAGAGCTGAATCCGTGGAGCTCCCTGGAGAGAAGCTGATGTTTAGCCCACACTGGAAGATCAAAGAGGCTACAGCCTAAATTCAGGAACAACAGTAGACACAGGCTGCCTCATCCTGAGATGTCTTTATGTATGCACCGTTAGACAGTCTGCCTGCTTTTGTGGGTATAATTTCCCTACTTGGCTGATCCAGGAGACAATGAGGATGTCATATATCATTAAGTCACAGGAATGGTTCTGTCAGACTTGAGAGGCTGGTTGAGGGATTAGGTTTGGGGTTATGGAGTTAGAAGGTTCTTGTTAGGATTAGGGTTAGCTGTAATGGGAGGGGGTTCAGGCAATGCTATGGGGGGAATTTGTCAGAAGCATCTGTTTCATATGGCCTAGCCCAGAGAGAGTGGGAGCAATCACTTTGGCTGGACTGGTTTACACTGGTTTTCAGCAAATCCAGGGCTCACTGGTTCTGCAGGATTGCCTGAAGCAAGCATGTTGCAGGCCATGGCTGATTCCTGAGTGTTGTCTATCAGCTGACTAGAAATCTGGACAAAGACTAAGGACCGAAGACAGTTACGATGCTTAGAGTATAATCCTTTATCTTGGGTTACATTTGAAACTTCCAAGACTAAGGGAAGGAAAGAGCCCATCCTTAGGTATAGGCAGTAGGTGGGAACCCTTGAGCTGTTGACTGACATTATTATTATAACGCCCAAATTTAACCTGTAAGCCCCATCTGCCCAAAGACCAGGTAACTTCCTGGAATTCTGGGAGTTGTAGTTCATGGAAAATAACAAGGCTCATGGGAAAGTATGATGTTGGTCCTTATAAACCCCTTCAGATTAGGGGCTGTTCCAGGTAGGAAATTCCAGGGAATGGTCCTAACCAAAGTCCATCTCTTGATCAGTGTTTGGTATTTAATAAGGTCTCTGTTTGGTACCACTCTTCCTTAATTGTGCTGCACACTATTCTTTAAGGCAGAGTCTCTCACTGAACTTCGAGCTCATGTATTTAGGAAACTTGCTGTCTCACAAGCCCTAGCGATCTTCTCTCTGGCCTGTTACAGCCTGGGTTCTTATGCTTACTCAGCATGCACTTTACTGATGGAAGGATCCCTGTAATCCTCTACTTTATGACATCCCATGTTTTGATCAGTTTAATTACCACAGCTACAGTGCTGTCAGCAAGATTCCTTCCTCCACACCCCAGAGAATCTCAACTGGAGAGCATGCTCAGCGTTTCAAACAAGCAGCTGCTCTTCTCTCTCATGCCTAATTGAGTGTTTATTTCCCTTGCCAAGCTGAGGTCAAAGCTACTTAAAGGAGATAATAAATAGTAGTATTTATGGGAAAAATATATACTATTACAAACTTGGAATCAACAAATTATATCACTATAAAATATAAAGTTTATTTGTGGATAATATTCTATCTGTCCTATTATTTTGCTATCATACCAGAATCTACTTGTCGGGAGTGAGCGAATGGTCACATTATAGAAGTCAATAAAGACAGTATATTGTTTTAAATTTCTTTCTGAAAAATTGTCTTTCTCCAATATATCAAGTATCCCTAATGACCAAAATAAATGAACATTATATTAATTTGTGATAATGACCTGCCTTCTGATTTAATTGGTTTCATAAAGTGTGCTGTCACAACACCAAAAAGCCCCATCAAGGCTGTTAGATGCAGGATGCTGTTTCCACAGAAGCCTGAGAAGCATGAGAATGTTTGCCATTCCATGTAAACTCTTAGAGTACTTTAGTAATAATAATTTGATTTAACTTTCAGTAATAGGTTAATAGCAATTATAACAGTTAAGGTATTTAAATTCCTATGGCACAGAAAACACATTTCACACTGAGAAAGTTTTTTTCTTGGTATAAAAGCCTTTTGGTTCAGAGCTTAGCTGGAAAAACATCCCCATCATGGGTATCACCATGAGTGTCACTTGATCTTAGCTTCCACAGGAAGAAAATGACAAGCCAGAAGATACTCTTGAAAGTTCAGGAAGATGAGACATGGCCTCTTGGTGCACAGAGGTATGCACACCGTAGGACAGAACAGTCTTTGCCCCTTTGTGTGGTAAGAGCCATGGAACATACACAGGCCTCCAGAAAATGAAGCAGAGAGAGAAATCTAAGGATAAGAGAATTTTCTCTTAAACCATGCAGTTTCACTTTCTGTCTAAACTAAATATATTATTTAACCTAGTTAACAGTCATCATGGAGGAGGAAAAACAATGGGAGGAGGGGGAGGAAGAGGAAAGGAGGATGGAGAGCAGGAGGGGGAACCTCCAGCCATCGCCTACAGATGTCTGTGTAGGTTGACACACCCAGAAGAAAGTGTAGCTGTTATTTTGAGGTAATTCCTTGCTCCAGCCTGGGCAGACCTAGTCTTCGCTCTATAGTCAGATGGAGCCAACAGAGATCCTTCTACTCACTTCTCCCCAGCAAGGAGGTCCAGCTTGTCTGGAATTTTTGTTTGTGGGGACACTTTCCAATCACTTTCAGCTAACTAACACTTCTTCTTGCTGCTTTAGGAAGCAGAGGCTGTGCTATCAATACCAACTTAGCTGGTTGGCATATCCGAGCTATTTTCATGTGGGTATATAACATAAGAATAGTCTTTCAATTACTCAATATAAAGTCCAACAAAACAAAACAAAAACAAAACAACAAAAAAAAAAAACCCTATGGCTTTCATGGTGAATACAGAAGGTTATATAGCCTTGGCTAACATATGTTAACATGTTTATTCTAATGTATGGCTCTTTACAGAAGAAGTTTGTCAACCAGTGGTTTAACTTTCCCTGTAAGCTAATGTCTTCTGTGCTCTCATCTCCCTGCAGGACTACGTGGCCTTGTTTCTTACTATATGATTGTCACTAATATCAGTGGCTGATCCTTAGGTGGGTGAGTAGTGAACCAGTCACCGAACTAAAAAGGTTTCACGAATGGAAACTTTTCAAATCTTACATTAGTCCTTGTTGTCCTTGTTCAGATGGAAAGCGTTGCAGTATAAACGTTATCAAAACTTGTGACATGCCTGCCACCACTAACAAATGTGTCTTTCTGTTGGAGAAGATTAGGAGTTAAAAAACATTCAGATTAATGTGTGGGATTGTGTGGAACTTCTCCTTAGTAGATCATTGATACCTCAGTTCTCATTCAGCATCTCACTTGGTGCACAATGTTTTACAAATTCTACCACTGTGGGGCTATTGTGTGACAAGACTTTTCCTGGAGAGACACAACATAGATATCTAATCACCCCAGATAGGGAGTCTAGGGCAGACCAAAGTGTAGATACCACCAAAGTCCAACTTGGTGAACCAGTGAGTCTTATTGAAGTTAATTGGGTAAGGGGGGTGAATTGCTGGAGCAGACAACTCAAAGACAGCTGCCATCACCCAAACCCACCAGCTCAGGCTGGGAATCTGGAGCACACTCGGCAGTCTTCAGGCAGCTTTATTGAAGAATGTCCCTCTTAAGTGACTTAGTTTGTCTAACCCTCCTTCAGGCAGATGGGCTGGTTTCTGATTTTCCAAGCAGCTAGTCTGGTCTCAGCTTCTTCTTTGCAGCTTGGCTTCTCTGAGAGAGATGCTGAGCAGAATTTACTGCTTACTCTTGGGAGGGAGGGGCCTAGTGAATCTGGTTGGTTTCAGGGACTTCCTAAAGCTAATTTGAGTAGTTTAGCTTCTGTCTTAAAGAGCTTCCCTGCAGAATGGAATGTTTCAATCTGGAAGGAAAGAGGAAAGGATCACAGCAGGGACATACAAAAATAGGTGTTGCAAGGGGATCTGCTCAGTCACAGCTTTCTCTTGAACTAGTGGGACAGATTTGTGTCAGCAAAAAACCGGGAGGGGTGTGTGTGTGTGTGTGTGTGTGTGTGTGTGTGTGTGTATGCTCACACACCTATATGTGGTAAGGTTATTGTAGAAGTTTAGGCGCTATTTATTTTATTCTTAAGTAATTATTTAAAGGGTACTGTGGCCAATTGCCAATCAGGTGCAGCCTCCGCTGTGGCATCTTGAAGCTGGTGGATATGGCATATGGGCAGGAAGCTTTCACCAGAAGTCCTACAGCCCCTTCCCTCAGACATGCCCAGGGAACCCAACTCTCTTCGCTCCTGTGGGTGCTGAGGTAAGGGTTTTCACTCAAGCCAGAGCTAAGCAAAGAGCAACCAGTAAGTCTCCCTCTCTGCCTCACCTTCCCTACCTCTTCAGGGTGGGAAGTACTGGACCTTGTAGTTCTGGAGCTTTCTATGCACTTTTCTCCTGACCACAGTTGAAATAGAAAAAAATGCCAGTCCCAAAAGGAAACAGGTCTCTGCGTCTGAGGGTGCAGTGGGCGGGACTTGAAGAACTAAGGGGAGGAGCCTCAGGTCTGAACAATAAGCCAACAGTTGTCCAGTTGGCCCTCAGAAGGGATCTTCTTCACAGTGGAAGACTGAGTTTGGGGTTCAGACATAAGCCCACTTCCAACAGTGGCCTCTAGGTCCAGCCACCAGCACCTTGTCCAGTGGGCCTGGGACTCAACCCACGTAGCTCAGACTGGAGTGTCTTGGATGGGACTGGGTGGGGTTGAGGGTTAGGGTTAATGGTAAGAGTGAGTCGTGTTCAGGGCTAGAGGTGGGTATGTAATGTCTGCTCACCCACATAAACAGCGGTTGACAGACCACATTAACAAAGTTCAACTGGACCTAGGACAGCTTTACAAGACAGGGCTTGCAGACATTGTTGTGAAGATGCTCTGTGACCTTTACAGTGTTTCATTCTGTGTCACTCCAGAAAGAAGTTTGTCTAAAAGGCCTTCAGTTCAACCCTTAACTGGATAAACTGATCTTGAGGCAGGGCCAGTGATTAATTCTATCTCTTGTAATGTTTTATATATCGCTAGCAATTGCTGTTTTAGCCCTGCATAATGTAATCCTGCTCCCTTTCATGACTCTGTCTCTCTCTGTCTCTCTCTCTGTCTCTGTCTCTCTCTCTCTGTCTCTCTCTCTCTCTCTCTCTCTCTCTCTCTCTCTCTCTCTCTCTCTCTCTGTGTGTGTGTGTGTGTGTGTGTGTGTGTGTGTGTGGGCTATAGTTCCCAGAGTGGCCTCATGAACTTCTGACTTCTAACATGGAGGGACACTGGAGCACACAGCTGGCTCAGATTGTTATAAATTATTCTCAAAACATTTGATGCCAATCTAACATGG
The DNA here is from genome assembly GCF_011064425.1 of Rattus rattus. Taxonomy (NCBI): domain Eukaryota; kingdom Metazoa; phylum Chordata; class Mammalia; order Rodentia; family Muridae; genus Rattus; species Rattus rattus. The sequence goes on from NC_046158.1 coordinate 12,626,633, forward strand.
TACCCCAGTCTATCAAGTTATCCAGATGATGTACAATTTGAGGAAGATGTGCTCTGACTGCCTGCCAGATTCCCAAGAATACCTTTTAAGTTTATATTTATTTTATCTTTTATATTTATAGGTACAAGCTGTTGTAGAATTTTCAAAGTAATTTTATGTTTCTTACCATGCCGTAATCTCAAGAGCTTTATAGCTGAGCACGGACCCTGTACCTGAACGGATTCATCTCCCATCCTCTGCCCTGTTGCTGAACCTATGTGCCTTTGAAAAAAATACTCCCTGCTTTGCACAATATCATCTACATAAAGAAACCTTTCTACAGACCTTAGAAAGCAAGGGTCTAGGTCATCATCCCATTAGCAACTGGAGAGAGCCCTGAGGAAGATCGCTGAGTGTCCACTCTGGGCAGTTTCATATGAATGCAAATTAGTCTTAGGATCCAGCAGCTAAGAGGATGCGGGGAAAATGCATGAGCAAGGCCTAGGAGAGCATGAATAGAGCCTACCACTGTGACAGTAGTTCAGTCAGTAGAGAACTTAGGGCACGATGGCCTGGGGAAGGATAGGGGACTATTTTATTTAGCTTTACGAAATGCTATCTTTGCAGGCCACACTGGGCTTTTGAAAGAGTTTGGAGTAGGTGAGTAAGCTCTACCATTTCCGATTTCTTGATGGTTTATGTAATTTTGTTATGATCTCTAGGTCGTCTACACTGTTATATATTCCCCACCGTATCGGAGATAGGCAACTTTATAGGTTCCCATTTCTGTCAACTAAAAACGATTGCCTTTGTAATTTGTAACATGGGTACAAAGTCCCCAGGGACATACTAAGACCTAGTGCTTTTGAGGTTGTCATAAACTGCAGTGTCCTCTACCCCAGCATCCACAAAAGCCCAAGCATCTTGTATATTAATAACACGTCAATGAATCTGTAACTAACAAGATGCGTCTGGCCACATGGACCACACTTGCAGGCAACCTAGGCCGCCTTGACCGAGGAGCGGCTTGGGCGCTTCCCACCCTAGAACACCTCACCCCTACAGCCGATGTGCACTGGGAATATTCGAACTTTCCCGTCTTTACTCTTTTGGTTCAGGATTAAAAACCTTCCACGGACTCACGAATACTACATTTGTCTTTTTAAAAATGTTTGTTTCTACTAGAAACTCCAGTTTAACACAAATATACACTTTCAGGTCCCAAAGAAGTCCAGGACAGGGCTGGCCACTGTGGCTCCTCCTAGTACTTCTCAGACCTTGTCCCCAGGAGCCCTGCCCCCCATGGCCCAGTTTAGTCTGAATACTTTCCCATGCCTCTGGCTATTTGCTGCTTCATACTTAGGACAAAGCCTTCCCCTCAAGCATGCCTTCCCACAAATGACATCCCGCTCTCGTTTCCACTCCGTACAATCCCACAATGAAATCTGGAATCTTCTAATAATCTTTCCAAAGAGGATAGAGGTTCAGTGGTATTATACATATGTTTAATTTTTAATATTAGATTTATGGCCCAATTTTTTTCATCTGAAATACAGTAAAAGTATGTGGCACATAACTTTTTTCAAATGGCTGATTTTTTTATGTTTTATTTATTTATTAAATTTATTAAATTGCTATGTCTCCCTTGGTCAATGACCACCCAGCCTATTTAAGAGTTAGCTACTGGGCTGGTGAGATGGCTCAATGGTTAAGAACACTTGCTGGATCTCTTCTAGAGATCCTGAGTTCAATTCCCAGCAACCACATGGTGGCTCACAACCATCTACAAAGGGATCTAATGCCCTCTTCTGGCATGTTGGTGTGCATGCATCTTACATTTAAGTAAATATACATACATACATACATACATACATACATACATACCTAAAGTTAACTATAGATATTAATGAACTACTATCATGAAAGTCAAGCCACCTTGCCTTCATAGGAAGCTAGAGCATATAAGGAATTAGCCTTTCTTCAGAGAGCCTTATACTACATTAAATATCTTAGACTTAACCTTATGACTAACAATTCCCCGTAAGGGCTAAATACTTCTTGTTTATATTTTACATGTAAAAACTTAACAGCTATGCTTAGCTCCTGGGTCCATACAAACCAGTGTTGACTGTGCCCTAATCTGACATCCTGGTAAAACAGAAATGATGACAAACAGTCAAGGCTGCATAGAGAATCCCAGTTAACCAAAGTTAATCTCGCTCAAGGACAGATAGTTTCTCAGTGCAGGAAGCTGTTGTTGAGGGGAGAGCCCAGGCTTTCACGCCCTAAACAAGTTTGGTTGACTCATCTGTACAGGATGTGCTTGATCACTTGTGGGCAGGAGGTTTGTGGGGCAGGAAATGTCAAAATGTCCACTTGCCTTTGATTGGATGTAGGTGGGAGCTATGTAGGCAGGAAACCCATCAGGATATATGCTTCTCCCACTTCTTCCACTGATGGAACCAGTGGCCTGAGAGTTGCCTTTTTAAGCTTCTGCAAGATGTGACTTGTGACCATTTTCTGGAAACCCAGAGATGGACTTGGCCAGAGTATATCCTCATGTCGAGAATTTAATTTTTAATTTTAATTAGTGGGTTAACATTTTGTCCATCTGAGTTCGGTGCCCACCAAGGCCAGGGTTAGGCTTCAGCCCTTGCAAGCTGCCTGACATATGAGCTGGTAGTTGAACCCAGGCCTTTTGGAAGAGCAGTACATGCTGTTAACCACTGAGCCATCTTGTCAGCTGTTTAATGAAACATTTTCTTTTTGAGAGTCAAGATAGTTCATTTCTTTTACATGCTCCACCCTTGTATGAATCACGTTGTCATCCTCCCTCTTTTAAGTGTATGCCTATATTTTTTAGGCTTTTCATGAATCTGTGAAACACTCAAATTATGATGTCATCTTGTAATACCCAAAATTAACCTTTAAGCTCCACCTGCCCAAGGGTCAGGTAACTTCCTGGAATTCTGGGAGCTGTAGTTCTTAGAAAATAATAGCAAAGCCTCATGGGAAGAAGTACTATGGCCTATGGGTTTGTCCTTATAAATGCCAGCAAAATGAACAAAAGGTGTCTTGAGGCCACTTAGTAGGGTATTCCAGGGAGTGATCCTGACCAAAGCCCATTGTGGTCAGTATTTAATTAAAAGCTTGCTTTAAATTGGTTCAACTGGTGGAACTGGTTTTTCTCCAGCAACTATCTGGATTAACAATTTATATGTTGAGACCCTTTAACAGAGTAAGATACAGAGTACAAAGCAGGATAACATAGCAAGGCCCCGGGCTATTGGAACACAAGGGGTGTGGCTGTGAAGGTGACCTTGAGGAGTGCTCTAAAGGTCCATTATTGACTCATGCAAATGAATGTAAATTGGTCTGGGAACCGTCAGATGCAGGAATAGTAAACAAAGCCTTAGCAAGGTCTAATGAAGCACAGAAAAAACCAACCAACTAAACAAACACATCCCCTCCACCATTTGTTATCAGTTGAGCAATTGGACACAGAGGTATGGATGGGAAACTGTTTTATTTACCTATGATCCACAGCAATTCTTCTGGAGCCAACTGGCTTCTTTACAGATGATAACGGGGTTTTGAAAAGACTTAGGGCTGGGCAAGCAACCCAAGCCTTTTCTGACTCTCTGAAGTTTGTGGTATTGTCATAGCCCCCAGAAAGCCACTATGCTTGTGGTAGGCAGTTTCTCGGGTTCCCACCCTCAGAGTTTGCAGCCTGAGGTCAAACTCTGCAATGGTGGCATGCGGTGTGTCCTAGTGATACAATCATCCCCAGAATATTGTCTTGCAGTAGAGAAGTCTTCTTGGTGGTGGCGATTGTCCGTCCCTAGGACAGCTCCCCCTCCCCTACCCCACACAGTTTCATTCCATATCCATCCACTGTTATCCGTTCACGGCTATCCATTGCTTTATATTTAGGTATTCTTGGCTACCGTGCTCATCAACGCATAGATATTTTTCACAGAATTGGAACACTAGTGAATCTGCATTTGACAATGAGCCCTTTGGCTGTCATACTCTGCCCTGATTCACAGGGGTCCTTGGTCACCCTATCATAGGAGCAGCTTCATTGGTCCCCAACCCAGAACATCTCCTTCATTCCTGCAGTGCACGGGGGATCGCTTGCCCCTTTCTTGCCCCTTTCACTCCTTTAGTTAACACATTCTCAGTCCTTAAAGTCTTGCAAAGACACTTAAGTGTAGCTGAATTTGGCCTTTTATTATTTTTATCCCCCAAACTCCAGCTCAACACACATCTTGTCTTGTTTGTTTTAAAGTAACTCAGACAAGATCCATCATCTGTTTTCTCATTTAGCACCGTAAGAACTTAATTCATTGTCCAGCTAGATCATTCTGGTCTGTGAGAGCTTCTGCTTTGGAAGTTCATATCCGCCACTAGAGTCATCGCTCATCACCAGGTCATGGCTAAGAAATCTTCTAAAGCTGTCCTGTGAACAGTTATATTTTACATGATGACCTGGGCATCAGACACAACTTCTCTCATTTCAGTACCACCACAGTTAGGTTTAAGGTCAAGGCTAGGTAGTAGAGAGAGAGCTGTGGTAAGGGGTTAGGTTAGGGTGTTAGCATGTTAGGGTTGGGGTTTAGGATTAGTGGTTAAGCTAAGGGTGAGGGTTAGAGGGTTTGTGCTAGGGTTAGAAGGTTAGAGGTTTAGAATAGATAGGGGGTTAGGATTTTTTGTTAGGGTTGCCAGGTGCTGTGTCTACAGCATATCAGCCCCAACAGTAATGCCACAAAGGATGAGGGAATTCCATCCTAACTGTTTCATTCTCCTAGAATAAATTAGCAAGAATTGATTTCATGATTTAGGAGGAGCTCAAAGAACATAAAATAGTAAGATGGGATAGGAGATTGTGGGCATTGGGGATAATTAAGAACATACATAATTTATAAATTAGAATTGTCAAGAAAGAGAACAATCATCACTAAAAATATTTTGCCAACAAAACCTGGCTGATAACACAATGAACTAATACAGACTGCAAGTTAAAGAAAGTCGTCTACAGAGCCCCAGTTCTACCTACCAATCATAGGACAGAAGAAGGCCTAAGAGGGTCTGAGTCATTTGCTCTGCTTGAGCACTGGGTGGCATACACCTCCCTGAGCTGGAACCCAGAGTGAAACAACAGACAGTGGTGAAGTTGCAGAAACCAAACCTCATAACAGATACCAATGCATCTGGGCCAGTGAGGAAAAAGCCCTTCAGTTGAGATTCTCAAAGGAGGAGGGGTTCCTGCCTGGGACCTCTGTTATACAGAGAAACAGGCAACAGCTGGGTGTGCAGGCAGGTGCACATCTTTGCACAATGCCTTTTGCTTGGATCTGAGTACGGGTTCCTAAAGCCAGGCATGTGCTTTGCAGGCCAACAAAAGCCCACAAGTGCCTCTTTCCTCAGCCTCGTTCCCTCTCCAGCCTTTATAGACATTTCCATGGCATTCCTGGTCTAAGGTGTGAACAAGTGTACTCTATCTGATGGAAAAACAATTACTCGTCTGCATGACACCTGTCCACAATACATCATCCATCAGCTGCTGCATCCGACTGTGAAACTGAACAGTGTGTAGAAGTAACTGCGCTTCAGGGATTGGGAAATAGATAATGTGGAGGGAAAACTGTTGAGTCGACCAACAGATACTAATTTTGTTAGTAGATGTCACAAATACCTGGCAAAGAATCACAACTAGGTAGACACAGCTCACCTGAGCTGACAGCCCTGAGCTGCTGTGTGTCAGGGACTTATAGGTCTTACAATCCCAGAGGCCTGATCTTTGAAACAGGTCAATTCCATAGGCACTGAAAGAGAAGAGGGTGCTGGTGCTCAAGTCAGAGTCAAATTAGTGCTCTGGGCTTTGAGTGTCTACAGCCTAGCTGCCAGCAGCGACCGTTACGAGCTCTGGGTGTTGGGACACTTTGAGCCCTGACAGTAAGAACTCTTGCAGTAACCAGGGCTTATGGTTCTCAGACTCTATGGTTCCAGCACTCAAGTTTCTGCTTCCAGAAGCCTTGGAAGCTGCTGGATGGGTCTGGGTAAAAGTGGCTATGAGCTCTTCTCTTTGTTTAACTAATTGAACCCCAACCCTAATAAACAGTACTACCCAACAACAGGCAATAAAAAGACCTTACCACCAAAGCCTGAACTAGTGCCCAGTGTTATGACACCATGGGACATGGGAAAGAATACATCAGGCCAGACCCAACCAACTGAGAATAGCCTGCTTCGATAGCCGGAGGAGGAGCATTACAGCTTTGTGTATGGGCTGGAATCCCACCCACTACAGCCTGATAATGTGTACAGCCCTAGTTCTGCCATCGTTGGCATCATACGAGAACCATCCGTATACGCTCTACCAGTCATAAGTCCTCCTCTCCCTTTAACATCCTCATGCCTCTCACTGCCCAAGATCATGGACATCTTACTAAGTCCCTGGGGAGATGTTCTCACCCTGGTTCCTCAGGAGAAGACCTGCAGTCGAGTGGGTTGTGTAGAGCTCTCCCAGGCTGGCCTTGCCCAAGTGTAGTTACTTCAAAGCTGCTGTGAGCGGTTAAAGGAACTGGCCTGCTGTGATAACAGCAAGAAGCTGCTTTGCTCAAAGAAAATGTTAGCTGTCAGTAAAGCTGCTAGCTGGCCAAGCTGGGCAGTTGTTGCTCATCTGAGACACCAAAGGGTGCTTATACCAAAGAGCTGACACAGAAGTAACATCCTGGGGTTGGGGATTTAGCTCAGTGGTAGAGCGCTTGCCTAGCAAGCCAAGGCCCTGGGCTTGGTCCTCAGCTCCGAGGTGTGTGTGGTGGGGAGAGGGGAGGAGTAACATCCTAGCATGTCCTTACGAAGAGCTGGATCCCTTTGATATGTCGCTACAGCCACCCCAACTTCCTGCTTAGGAACACTTTGCATAACACAGCTCTGCCAAGTGCAGCCGGTCAGAGTGGAGGAAACAGGTGAGAAGCAAGTGGCAGACTGAGCGTCTAGAGTAAAAGGAGAGAGCAAACGGCCGGAGGAGATGCCCGGTACATCTGTACGGGGCTCATACAGAGTGTTGGCATTTAGTCTAGCTCCGCCCCACGGTTACCCGGCAACAGCCAGGTGTGCCTGACTCACTGTAGAAGGGGCTGCTTGCCCCTCCTCTCTTTCTCTTGCTTCCTTACCCCTCTTCCCTCCCTCCTCCCATTCCCCTCCCACCCCTCCTTGTGCTCATGGCCAGCCTCTACTTCTCTATGCCGCTCTCTCTCTCTCTCTCTCTCTCTCTCTCTCTCTCTCTCTCTCTCTCTCTGCCTCGCTCCCTTGCCCCGAATAAACTTTATTCTATACTATAGCGTCTGTGGCTGGTCCCTGGGTGGGGGGCAATGCCTCAGCATGGGCCCGCAAAAGCACCCCTCCCCCCACACCTGACTGTACATCCACCGACCATATTCCGTCTCTCCTTAGCGTTTTATAAAACACAACATTGAGCCATTGGCCAAATAATAAATTCTGGCTGTGAAGAGCTACAGAAGGTAGGGGTGAGAGTGTTACCAGCCGAACCAAGATCACGGACAGCACATGGCCTGGGAGTTTGGTGTCTGACTTTCTAGAACGATGTCTTTCTGAGCACCGTGGGCATTCACTTCAGAGGCTATGAAAAGCTATGGCTTCAGAATAGGGTTCTCTAACCACTGATGAATGAGCAATTCCAGACCCGACTGAGTCTACAATCAAAGGTCAGCAAGACCAACTTCATGAATTTTGCTGTTTTTCATAAGAAAGGAATAAAATCCAGAACCTGAACAACACAGCGATGTGGTTTGTTTGTTCCCTGAAGGACCGTCCATTTTGCAGAAGGCTGGTCGTCATGGTGAGGTGCCGGTAAGCAGGGGATCTTTGGGAGAAGGGTTACTGGGGGCAGGCCCTTGAAGGCGATGGTGGGGCTCAGTTCCTCTCCCCACTACCTATTTCCTGTCTCAAGGTGAGTGGAACACTCACTGCGCTTTCCTCTCTCATGTTTCTCCTTGTTAGACACCCGGGGAGCAAGCTCACTGGACCTTGAACTAGAATCTTCATAACTGTGAGTCAAGATTAACTTTCTTTTCCTTTAAAAGTACATTGTCTTGGGTATTTTGTTACAGTAATGGAAAATTTAATAACACACACCATATCCATTATGTCCAGTTACAGTAAAAGTTGCTACTAGGCCTGCATTGAGAAAAGACCCATTTCAGAGAAAATGCAGCTGGTCAGAAAAGACTCAGGGATGATTGCTGCGATTAGAAAATGGGGATTATTTTTTAAAAGACAGTGCCCATTAATGCAGTCAAGTCTTTAAATCGAAGAATGATAAATGATTATGAAGAATAATTATAAAAATAGCAATTATTTTAAAAATGAAATAGAAATTCAATAGCTGGAAAACATAATGTTCAAAATGTAAATCGAATGACTGTTTAATCTTGTCAAGACACATTAAATAAACAAACAAACAAAACACCACAACAAAGTGCACCAACCAAAAGGTGGCTAAAATCAAAATAGTGAGTTGAAGGGACTGTCCTCCGAGAAGCTGTCTACTTTGCTTCTGGAAGCCTTCAATGAACACGAAGTGGCCTGTCGCCAGCGTGACTGCCTCTACTGGCTGTTCCCTGAGGGACACTTTGGAAAACGTTCAGTTTCAGCTTGAGGGACGCAGTAAGGGAAGTAGCATTATAGGGTTGGAGTCAGCCGCGGTGCTCACTCGGCAGCTATCAGACCGGAAGGAATGGTGGTCACTAGTGCCCTCTACTGGACGAGAGGAGATGGCAGTAATGGCATTGTGTTTCTCAGGAGCTGTAGTTTCCTGATTCAAGGAGACCACAGGTGAGAAGCATTCAATCTTCTTTATGATCCAAGAGCTGGACTTTCCAACAGTTTGGATGTTCAAGTAGTTCAATTTTCTCAGTCGTTCATAGCAGTTATAGCTGCATGAACTGGGAAAATATAGCTTTTCTATCATTATAATAGCTTTTTAAAATGATGATAATTACCTTTTTAAAACAAGTTAATATTCTTATAATATGCTTTCTCTTTTGTTAGCTGGTCAAGCCAGACTATTTTAGTCAGACTTTTAAATAAAGAGCCAAACCTAGTTTTCACTCTTGATATAGTAGTTTTATTTCAGTTCTCTCCTCCCACCCCCTGCCATTGCAATTAGTTTCTTTTCTTTTTTATTCTTTCTTTCTCTTGGCTTGGATGACTGATTTGTTGATTTTCCTAACTATTTTAATTACTTGTCTAGGAGTTCCATGTAGGATTCACTTTTCTTTTTGGATGAATGCATCTTACTTATTTAGGTTTGTTAATGCCGGCCGTTCTTGCCTTCTCTCTGCTTGCTGGCTTTATCCCTCGCCCGTCACCTTGGGATCATTACTCTTTATATTGGTAGAGCTCAAGCCATTAGGGACACATTGTGTCTGTGGTATGCTTGGATTTGGTGGGCTAGATTTTTAATATTGTCCCATAGCCACATCTGAAGGGATTAGATGCTCAAAAGCAGTTGCTCAACTTCTGAGAATTCTCAGTAGGGCTCTCGGAGAAGGTGAGAAAGACGTTCTCAGAGCGCCAGGATGACATCCACTTTTGGCATGATACAAGAAAGTGTCTAAGTCAAAGAGCTGTCCTTTTGACATATATGAACAAAACTTGACTCGTTTGTAGAAGTGATGTCCACGATATCTAACGAATAGAACCTATATGGGTTTCTATTGATGAAGGAATGAATAAAGAAGATATAGGATACATTCACGATAGAATAGCATCTAATCACCAAAAGACCAAAGTCCTGTTATTTGCTGCAGAATGGACGAAAGTGGAGGATATTGGGGTAGGTAGAGTAAGTGAGGAGCACACAGCCAAGCAGCCTGCATCGCGATTGCTCTGTGGAAGCTTGAGGTGGGGGCTAAGGAGTGAGCGAGACAGTGGGTAATGAAGGGTGTATAGAAGGGGGGATGGGACAGCACAATGTGATGTCATGTGGTTAGCCCTTAACTGAATATTTTGAAATAGTTGATAACAATAACTGAGGTGACAGATGTGTGTCACCTGCTGGTCATTAAAGATTGTGTACATGTACTGAAATGTCACACTGTACCCCCTAATTATCTTTAATTACTATGTGTCAACTAAAAATAAAATCTTCAATTTTTTTTGAGACAGGGTCTCTCTGTGTAGCTTTGGATGTCCCCAGATTTACTATATAGACCTTAAACTCACAGAGTGCTGTGTTAAAGGCATGCACCATCATGCTGCTAAAGTCTTCAACCTTTAAAACAAAAGGTCCCTTTATACATGTCTTAACAATCTCTCAGAATATTCAATTGACATTTCCAAAGTTTGGCATATGTGAATTGTAAACCTTAGTTCTTCTTGGGGAACCAGAAATATTTCCAGGCGTCATCAGTATACCTGAGAATCACTGTAGGGCTCCTTATTAGGTTATCACCTGGGTCCCACCAGTGCCACATGAATCCAACCTGTGGGGTCCAGGCAAACTTCCCAGGTGGCCCTATCCAGTAGCAAGTCTTGGCGATTTTGATTTGGGAGCAAATGTTGCTATTGGAATCCTTTCCGCTGGTTGGAACCATGGGATACATACATACATCCTTCGGTGGAGGAGAGAGAGTTGGGAAGGACAACTCATCTGAGAGAACAGGAGACCACAGAGGACATGCTAAGCACAGTGTCTAGCAGTGCAGCTCCTGGGGCTCTATTTGACTTCTTTTCCTGAAAGTGACAAATTGGCCAGAACAATCTTTTTTTTTTATTAATTATTATTTTTAAGAAGATACTTTAAAAAAATTCTTTTCTCATTCTTCCTGATTTTCCTTTCTTTGTGTTTTAAAAACATTTGTTTATGTGTTTTGTGTTTTTTGTGTGTGCATATGCATGATGGGGCATGTATGTGGAGGGGAGGAGACACCCTAAAAGTTTATTCAGTTCTCTCCTTCCACCATGTGGGACTTGGGAGTTGAAGTCAGGTCATCAGGACAGGCACTCATGTCCCTGCCCCAGGTCCCCTCACTCTTCCTTTTCAAAGCAGTTCTAGGAGCCTGGGGCCTATTTTCCCTTGATGAGCCCCCATAGCTGTTGATGTGGGTATACAGTTTCACTGGTGCCTGGAATGTACAACCTGCATTCCGTGCTTCCTGCACGTGTCCCTGAATCCTGGAGCTCAAAGCTGCTGCCTTTATTTACCTGTTAGGAACTGTTACTCCGTGCCTGGGCTTCTCACTGCACCACGTCCCAAAACTGAGTCTTGTTTTTTAAGTCTTGAGCTGTTCCCTGCCTCCCTCCTCCAGTTCCCCCTCCAGCTCAGGAGCTGACCTCAGTGAGCGGAGAGGGTGTGAGGAGCAGCTCGCCCTTCCTTCCTCAGTGTAAGTCAGAGCATCTGGGGAGCCCACAGCGGCAGCTTTTCACTTCCTGGTCCCGCTCGATCGCCTTCCTCTCTCCTCCTCCCAATTTTGAAATTAATGCAATTGCACAATTTTCTGCCTTCCCTTTCCTTCTTTGCATCCCTCCCAAGCATGTACACCCTTGCTCTCTCAGACTCATGGCCTCTTTCCCTTAATTGTTGATGTATAGATTAGACAATATATATTTATTATAAACTGCTTACTCTGTATGAGGTTACTTGTGTATATGATTCAGATCTGAGCAGAGGAATAGGATGTTTGCTACAAGATTGTGATTCCTAGAAATGTCAAGAACACTAAACACATGAACTCTCACCAGTGTGCTGCCCAAACATAGACCCACACGGGAATGACGGGAATGACATCAATAACATGGAGTGGGAAAATCTCATTGGGTTCCAACCCTGGACAAAGAATTACAAGCAACATCTTTTTGTTTTGTTTGTTTGTTTGGTTTTTCAAGACAGGGTTTTTCTGTGTCCTGGAACTCACTCTGTAGACCAGGCTGGTCTTAAATTCACAGATCCCCCGAGTTCTGCCTGCCTCTGCTCTCTGAGTGCTGGGATTAAAGGTGTGTACCACCACTGCCTGCCGGTTTCAAAATTCACTTACCCCTGGCTTATTTCTGTCTTCCTGCCTTCCCCACTCATCCCCTTACATTTATAGTTATCTTAAAAATTGGCTGCTTGTTTGAACCACTCCCCAGTCCAGGCTGAAAGCTCTCATTTGATTTCTGATTATGGTTATAGATGGGAAAACACTAATGGGAAACACTCAAGTACTCTCCGGTTTTCCCAAGGCTGGGGGAGGGGTGGTTTCCAGCAATAAGAAATTCATCATTAATGACTGCTTGAGCTTTTGCTGTGAGGCATGTCCTGGCCCACAGTTCTCAAACTACTCTAAACCTCACCACAAGCGCACACCCACGAGGCCACCACAGCCAGAAGCCGTTCCTTACCGAGTCTCAGCTGAGCCTCACTTCCTCTTTCTTCTCAGCTCTGCGTAAGACGCCACCCAGCCAACGCAGTTCTGAAGGTCTTCAGCTTCCACTGCAGCTTTAGTCTTTTAGCTCTAGCAGCTAGGATTTGCACTGTTTAAGGATCTAGAAAAAGGCGCTGCTTCGCTTGCATTGAAACTTTCTTTATCAAGGGGCTGAAGGGAGGGCTCAGTAGTTGTGAGTGCTTAGTGCTCTTGCAGGGGACCCCTGACTTAGATCCCAGCATCAGGAATGCTTTATTTGGGGGTGAGCCTGTATGGGGTAAGCAAGCCAGACATTCTCCAGTATCTGTTACTGAAGAAGAGCAAGTGTCATTTCTCATCCTTTCACCAACAAGAGGCCATCATTAACCTCCTCACTGTAGTTAAGCTCAGCCTACTGAAGGTTGAACTGAGGCCATGTTGCCAAACAGAGGCACACAGATCTCTGTGACTTTGAGGCTAATGTGGTCTACATAGTGAGTTCCAGGACAGCTAGTCCTGCATAAGAAAAGAAAGAAAGAAAGAAAGGAAGGAAGAAAGAAAGAAAGAAAGAAAGAAAGAGAGGGAGGAAGGAAGGAAGAAAAATTGACAAAGAAGAGAAGCTCTGGATTCTTCTATATTGTGGGACTATTAGGGATCCATTGCAGGGAATGTTGGCAGGTTTGGTCATATGAGCATCCTTATAAACATACAATACAAGAGCACCTAGTAGTTTTCTTCTAGTTCTTCTAGTTAGGCACTTTTCTGACCCCATTCTTCTTACAAGATCCATATTCAGGTCCCATTGGTCAAATACAACATGGCGCTGACCAGTCAGTCTGTCAGTCTTTCATTCTTCCTGGCATATGATTTGTCTGTAGAGAAAACACACATGGAATCACGTCCCCTAATCTCTTGTCCTTTTAGCGTGTAAGTTCTGCATTGCGTAGGAACATGGACCTGGTTTGCTGTTGTCTGCATCTGTTAAAATGTTTGAAGACTTGTCCACAGGGGACCTGACGGCTGTGGAGGATGTGCCTGGAAAGCAGCTACCAAAGGTGTAGAGCCTCCATGTGACCTGAAGCTGTGGTTCACTTCCTTTAACTGGAAGCTTCTGGGACGAGCCCGATTGGCTATTGGAGTGAGCATGCCAGCATCTCAAATCGTGAACCAACCTCCGAAGGCCTTACTGCTATCAATGCCCTTTCTGTGCCTCCTTTTCTTTCACTGCAGTCAATACAAGCATACAAACTTGTCTGTCAGTTCTCAAAGTTAGCCCAGACTTGCCTGGCATTCTCTCAGCCTCTGTGGCTGTCTACTTTCTTTTCCCACTCCCTTCACAGCTACAAGAATGAGGTCATAGCCTATATCCACTGTCTCAGAGCCCCTTCCCCCCCCGACTGGAGCCCTTACCCTGGCAAGTTTTCATCAATTGCCCTCAGCCGGGACAGAGGTTTCCCAACACATGATGTTTCTCAACTCTAGTGCGGCACTAACAGCAGTGAAAAACAAAACAAACAACAAACAAACGAACTGAGCGTGTGCCTCAGGCCCGCCCAGGGCTCTGAAGTGCTCAGGGCGCTCAGACTTCTTTCCACAACATGTCGGAGTACATTTCCAAGTAGATCTAGAAGGCACAAACTGACCTGATCCTTACCTATGCCGTCTCGAGAGTCTTTTTTTGTGGTCTCTGCTGTCACAGCGCCTGAGCTCTCGGGTCTTCCTTTTGCTTAGTGAGGTTAGGGACAGCGGCCCGGGGCATCACTGCTGCATGTTACTCAGAAGTTACTGAGGAGTGCCTTCTGTAGTCCTCTGATCACTTGGTTTCATTACTGAACTTATTTTCATGGCGTTTTATGCTACCAGAAGTTACCTGGTGTTTCTGTTTGCTATCATTGTGTGCGTTTAATTCCCATGACCTCCCTGTCAGTGTAAACCACACGAGGACAATTTTGCTGTTCTTTCACTGACCTTCAGCGCCTGGTGCCCGTTTAGGATTTAACAGAAGTGTTCCTCCTGGAAAAAGACCAGATGATATCAAATTCCACCACCAGGGGGCAGAATGTGCACAGTCAATGGAGAAAGCCTCAGGCCACCAAGGCTGATGGAGAAGTTAACCATGAGGAACTTCCCAACGTCCATCTTTCTTGTACCTGTTTAAAGCACCTATAGAAGGTGGGGACCAGTGACTCCAGCATGGCGGTGAAGATTGTTAACTATTTCCTACCCAGCTTCAGTGTTCAATGTTCTTTTCAAATACTGGGCATCATTTAAAAACTGCCAAGTAATTTAAACAGATCCCAGATGTTACAGAAACAGGGTTTATAAGATTTTAAAGGATGAGGGCAGAGACAACTATTGTGAAAGATAGGAAAAAGTTAGAGCCTTCCAACTTATTGGTGTTTATTGCTCAAAGTCTTTAATAAGGATGAACTGAAGTATACAGTCTAGATATTTATTTTATGTATATGAGTACACTGTAGCTGTCTTCAGACACACGAGAAGAGGGCACCATCGGATCCCATTACAGATGATTCTGAGTCATTGTGTGGTTGCTGGGATTTGAACTCAGGAACTCTGGAAGAGCAGTCAGTGCTCTGAATTGCTGAGCCATCTCTCTGGCCCTACAGTCTAGATTTTAGTAGATGTTCCCCATGTGTTAGGGAAGACAAATAAGTACTTGAAACATTCATAGTTAAGGTTTCAAATCTAGTAGTTTGCTCAGTGTAAAATTAAAGACAGCAGTGAGCTGAGGGTGTGGGTCAGTGGTGCAGAACTTGCCTAGCATGCAGGAGGCCTGGGGTTCCACCTCTAACAGTGTAAGAAAACCACTTGAAACCAAAGATAGAGGACCAACAGATAGATAATGGGTAGGAAGGAAGACAGGTAGACAGGAGAGTAAGAGTGGAGGTGAGAAAGCACGAACAGTTTGGAGGTTCAGTGCAGACAAGCATGGAGGTTCAGTGTTGTCTGGAATCCCAGAAAGACAGAAGGGGAGAGGGGGTAGTTACAGTGCTATCAGAAGACTTTCTTTTCATCTCCTTTCTGCCCACAGCTTAACTATTGTCCTTCCTCAATGTCTCTGGTATGCAACACTCCCTCTCCATCCCATCTCTGAGTGCCCTAGATCAGACCGTTTTACTTAGATTGTCATGACATCCTCCCCACCCATCACTGGAGAATATATGCTGACACATTCCTTGTGGCTTGAAAGCCTTCTTGACTACTTTTTATCAACTTGGTACAAGCTAGAGTTATCAGGGAAGAAGACTTCCATTGAGAAACGCTTCTGTAAGATCCCCTGTAGGTAACTCTGTAGGGCATTTCTCTTGATTAATGCTTGATGTGAGAGGGCCCAGCCTATTGGAAGCAGTTCTCCTCCTGGGCAGGGGTTCTGGCTGGTAGAAGAATGAGAAATGAACAAGCCCAGGGAGCAAGCCAGTAAGGAGTGATTCCCATGTCTGCTTCAGTTGCTGCCTCCAGGTTCCTGCCTTGTATTCCCTTCATCCTCTTCTGTTTTATCACTGCTATAGCAATGACACGAGAATACCTGGTTCTATGTTCTGAATGTCTTTGCCACCATCTCCACCTAAGATGATTGTATTACAAGGTGGGGCAACTTTCAGAGGTCATTCAGTGACAGAGGTGGTGCCTCCACAAATAGGATGGGTGTCCCTGTGCTAGAGGCACCAAAGAGACCTTCATCCCTTCCTCAGAGTGAGAGACCACAGCAGGAAGGCACCACCTAGGATCCAGAAAGCAGACACCCATCAGATGTTCCGGGTTCCCAACCTCGAGAACTGTGAGAAATACATTTGTGATTTATCAGCTGCCTTGTCTATAGTAGTTTGTAAAAGAGACTAAGGCACTTTACTATTGCTACATGCAAAAGAGCCAGTGGTAGACGGACTCACCTGGTACACACAGAACTCTGGAAGAAGTCTATATTCCAGTTGTTCTCATGGGCCGATTTCCCGCCTTAACCTCTACCTGTCTGCCTTTCCAAGTCTTTCACAGCCACAGTCAGACTTCTTCCTTGCAAGATTTCTCCATATTAGAATTATTTCTCCTTTGCAGTATTAACGTTTGGAATACAGTCCCTTGACTTTGGGCTACTAAGTTTACCCTGGTGGCTCTCTGACCTGCCATTTCCTCATCTGGACCCATGTCAGCATCTCTTGCATCATTGCAGCAGCAAGTGGTCAGAGCTGAGTACGTGCCTGGTGAGTCGAAACTACCTTTCCTAACTTTCTCTTGATTTGGTCTTGAAATTGCCTAAGAAGGGGTCCTGGGTTGTGATGACTATGGCAGTACACGTGTACAAGGAGCTCAAGAACCTGGGCCAGGTGCTGAGGTTACAGAAGCATGCACGGAGTCCAGTTCAATCAAAAGAGTAAGAGTAGATTCATCCGGGACGTCATAGTCTGTGCTGAGAAAAATGGCTCCATGAGTGGCAGGGAGTAACAGTAAGAATCTCGACCCTGGCTTTCTTATTTCCTGGGGGTGTTTCTTCAGTCTCTGGATGTCATTTTCCTCAGTTAAAATAATTCTCTAGAAGAATTGAAAAGGTTAAAGCAGTGACAGTGAAGACAGAGCTTTGCATAACGAAATTTTCACTAAGAACACAGAAAATAATGGCTGTGACTGTCCCTTCTGTGCCTGCCAATAATGGCAGGGTGTCCAGAATACCAGCCCAGCAATGGGGAGGGGACAGAGAAGTTGGAAAAACATCCCCTGGTCCTTTGAGCACATTCCCAAGATACCAGACCAGCCACCAGCATTTCCCAAGCCTCCCCCAGGCCCTGGGAAACTGTACAAATTGAGCTCATTCCATTCTCAGGAACAGTCTTGACCCCCCCCCCCACTTGCTATCTGATATTCAAAGAGCCAGGTATCAGCCATGTAGGATATGGTCTTCTGGGCATCAGTAGGCACGTGAAAGATGTGTCCTAGAAAAAGTTAGTCAGTGCCAGGGAGAGACGGCTCTGCATGTATGTGTAGCAGAGGCTCTGCATGTATGTGTACAGAGGAGTCTTAGTGAGAGGAGAATCTGGTCATCCACACGGAAGCCAGGACACACAAGGGGCAAAGACGAACAGAAGCTCAGTGGCACTGACAATCAGGGTGGGCCTGCTTGCCAGGCAGGGGCGACATGGGCTAAAGACTTCAGGCCTGGCCTAAATTCGGAGTCCAAATGTCAGCCCGAATGCATAGTTCGAGAAAACGGACACATTTCCCAAGTGATTCCTTCACTTACAACTGAAGAGAGCTGCTGACTCTGTCTTGGAAGGGCTGTGAGGGCTACACGATGCACGTCATAGAGATGCTTGGTAACATTCTGCACGGTGAGCATCTCTTTGGGTACATGACCGTGGGCTAGGGGAGTGTTCATGTTCCTTTCCTTCACTTTCTGAGATTGCCAGACCACTCCTCCTGGCCTCCAATATTTATCTACAGCTTAGACCATTTAACTTATGAAAAACGCTACAAGGTGCCCCAGAAGAAGCCCTAAGATGGAGGGCTCCTGCAGCCAAGGCACGAAAGGTGCAACCTCATCTGAAGGCTGTCTCAAGAGGGCCTGGACAAGAGAACGAGCCCACCTGTGCAGGGTGGGAGGGGCTCCCCTCTGGCAGGGGTTCTCAACCTTCTTAATGTTCCTCATGTGGTGACACCAACCGTAAAATTATCTCATTGTTTCTTCATAACTGTAACTTTTCTACTGTTATGAATGGTGGTGTAACTATCTGGTGTGCAGGAGATCTGATGTGTAACCCTTGCGAAAGGGTCATTTGACACCCAAAAGGGTTGTGACCCACAGGTTGAGTACCATTGTCCTACGGCTGTTGTTCTCCCTCTGGTGAAACCTGCTCGGCAGCAGTCTTTATTGACCAACTTACTCAAGGGCCAAAGGTCAAGATCTGACACTAGTGCTAGGACCTGAGGAAAATCATGAGCTGTGGCACTCGGCATGCTTTGGTGAGTGCTGCAATGCCACTGTGAGCTTACATCATGGCACCTACAGGTTAGCATGGCTGGTTCCCCACAGGTGCTCCTGCATAAAGAAACAGAAGTCACCACCAGCTGCGTGGAGCTTTAGGGACACTGTCTGGCAGCCATTTCAACCTTAGGACACATTCTTGTCCACTTACCCATAAACCTAACACTCCAGGAAAATCTTGATACCACTCAGTGGTGTGGTTCTAAGCACAGGTCCCATGATGCCTCCCCTGGAGACGAAGAACTGTCTGCCTAGTGCATTCTTAAAGCACTGACAGCCTCTTCTTCCCCTGGCTCCTGCACTGCCTCTGAGAGTGGAGTGGCTCCCTTGCAGTCCTACCTTACAGTTCTCTGATAGCCTCCAGCTTCTTTGAACACCCACAAGGACGTCTTAGGAGTAGGAGCTTTTGCCTGGGAGGTTCTGAGCTCTAAGCCCAACTTAGTTCTTTTTTGGTCATGGGCCCCTGGCAACAGAGTTGCCTGCTACAGAGTTTCTGTGCTTGTTCTTCAGAGGGTGGTAAAGTGGACTAAACAAAGCAGGAATAAATAAAACAAGGTTATGAAAGGATTTCAGGTGGCACAAAGTGCCGGAAAAAATCATGACAAGGAATAAGGAAGGAGATTTTATGCCAGGCAGGTAGCACAGGGCCTGAGTTCAATAAACATTGTCACTAGGAGTCTTGTTTCTGACTGGCTTCCGTCTTGGGGTGGTTCTGTCTAGCAACCTTACTCCAAAAAACGATCCTTTTTTTGTCCATCTTCCCTGCAGTGACCTGATGACTCCCAGCTGTCCCTCTGTCCGTCCCTCTGTCTTTACCCAGCTCCCTGGCTCTCCTGGGCTTCTCAGGCCAGTACCCTGGGCTTGGATCTGGTCCAGTGTGGATCTTGGTGTTGTAACCCACTTCACTGACCTCCCAGGCATCTTGCAGTCCTTGCCTCTCAAGGGTCCACGCGGTCTGTAGCAAACTTTCAGTCATGTCGAATGCCTCTTCATCCATGTGCTGTGTGGTCCAGCAGCCAGGCAGGGCTCTACTCATGTCACAGCTGTATTCCAAAGCTTCTCCAGTCTGCACGTCCTATCTCATTCCCAGTCTGTGACTTTGCCTCTTTGCTGACGCGTCAGGCCCCGGCCTTCGGCATCTCTACATCCTGCTAGAGAGAGCTAACCCCCCACATGGCCTATCTGTAGACCACGAGGAGAGCAGAGCAAGGAGGGAGTGCCTTGACAGCCAGCACTTGGGTAGGTAATGTGTCAGATCCCGACTCCCGTGACTCACTGGCCACAGTGTCTAGTGGGAAAGGCAAGAACTGACCCAGTAGCTGGCAAATTGTCTTTACCCAGTAAACATCCAATTACTCATACCCAGAGTTGATACTTAGTAAATATCCCTTTATTGTTTTCAGAACCCTCCCATGAATGCTGGCATTAAAGATCAAGTTGCCTGTTTCTCTGTCTTATTATCATGTTTTGGTTTTTTTTTTTTAAACTTCTTGTTTACACAGGACCTGAAAAAGGAAAACGTTACTAAGTCCCTGCCCCTAAGCAGTTGGCGATGCCCCAGGACTTCTTGGCTACACTGGTTTTGAACTGCCGAGAAAGACATAGAACTTCTCCCCTGCATCACAAAGTTCATCCTAAGGAAGAAAAAGCAAAGAAAGCAAAGGGGCTTAGTAAGAGGAGACGTGATCTGAGTGTTAGCAATTGTGTGCCCTCAGCGATTACAGATTCCAAAGCTGAACTTCAGGAAAGACACTTGTGTTGACCCCTGTGGTGATGGGTTATGGCCCTCAGCCCGACTTGCGTGCATCCTCAGACACTGAGTGAAAAGCTGACCGTAGAGCTCTTCCGTGTGGGAGGCAACACAAAAGCAAAAAGAGGGAGCTCACAGCAGGAGAGAGAAGGCTGGGAACTGACCTCATACATGCTTCTGTACCTGGTCATACATGTGACACGGAGCATGAATTGTCTGCTCATGCGGCCTCTGTTGGAAATTTGAAAATCAGCCTAGATCATTGGTTCTCTGATGAATACCTGGAGGTCTGTTAAAATGCAGATGACTGGGGCTGGAGAGATGGCTCAGTGGTTAAGAGCACTGACTGCTCTTCCAGAGGTCCTGAGTTCAATTCCCAGCAACCACATGGTGGCTCACAGCCATCTGTAATGAGATCTGGTGCCCTCTTCTGGCCTTCAGGCACACATGCAGACAGAACACTGTATAAATAACGAATAGATCTAAAAAACCTTTTAAGATGCAGATGACTGAACCCACTCTAGGCCACCTTTGGCAGGGCAAGAGCAGAGTGTGAGACCGTCTAATGAGTTCACTCACGAGACAGACACTGCTCTGACCTGGCCACTAGTTTCTTCCAGTCTGAGATTTTAGGAATGTTTCTAAGAAACAGCATAATATGAAAAGAAAAAAAAATCAAGAAATAAAATAGAATTGTAGGTGAAGAGAAGTTTCCAAACATTTCACCTGACCTGTGACAAAAAGCAGGCGCCCGGTCTCTGGCCAAACCCAGCAGGAACGGGCTGGGCTTAGTCAGTCCGGCTGCTCTCACCTCCACCTGCTTTTGGAACTTCTCCTCATTTGATTTCCACGCAGCCTACATCTAAGCCTATATTTTATGACAACAGCTGCTTGAGTCTGTAATGAAATACTTTATGAGAAAACACATTGGCGCTATGAAGTGCAAGGCAGGAGGTTTATTCTTGACGTATGTTTGTGTTTTCTGCCTTACCTCCTTCTGAAACAGCAAATGATGACTGCAATAAAAACCAGATAGAGTTGATGGGAGACAGTTGAGGAGGGAGGAATGAAACGGATTTGAATTAAATAAGAGATTCATTATCCCTTATAGTAAGCAAACTCCGAACTGAACAAACGAGTGTGGAGGGGGATTGGGATGGCTGTGAGGAGAGATACCTCACTGATTCTGCCAGGTCTGGGGAGTGCACCAACAGTCACACTGCAGGGAGCACGTGCATGGGGACCATGGAGTCACCCGCTACCTGCAGCTCTGAGCTCGAGCAGGCTAAACCCCTAAAGACGTGGTCAGAATGCTCGATGGTCAGATCCCAGTTTGAGATTTCCCTGGTACCCACTGCTGTCTCTTCCAGCATCTGGGACACAGAGACCTGGGATACAGCTCTTCTATGGACATTTTTCTGTCTGTGCAGGTTCAGCAACTTTATCTAGGTAAATTCTCTTACCCTCTTTATCACACAGAAACTTATAGGTGCAGAGGCTAAAAGGGTGATTTAGCAGTTTGCTCAAGAGCAAAGTCCCTTAGGCCTTGGGACAGCCAGGCCTCTTGCCCCAGACTGAATGCCGTGGAAGCTTGTGCTCTGGCCCCTCAGCCATGACATTGCCTCAGTGAAGGAGAGTCTGGTGAAACTGCGGGGATTTAACCTCACCTGGGCATGCTTTACTAAACACACTTAAATCTGTCAGTGACCAGGGAGGGACTGTTTCGGGGAAGCATGTGAAAGGGACAAGATATCTCTAATGCAGCCAGGAGCTTGAAGCTTTGGGTGGGAACTGAGTGGAGACAAAGGTCAGGGTAGGCGTCAAGCCTCAGCTTCTGCCTTTGCCGTATGTCCTGACGATGGCGTGGCCTGTTTACAACTGGTGCAAACGTCAGCTTCACAAAGCATCACAGTCTATTTGTATAGGGAAGGAGGCTGAAGAGGGGCAAAGAAAGCTAGAGGTCTGCAGATCCCAAGCTAACCTGTAGGACTGGCTAGAGCCCAACCACACAGGTGCACAGTCTGCCTCTCTTGGGGCCCCACTTGCTGGTGAATTACCCAGCATCGCACAAGAGCCCTTCTCAGGGATCAGCGGAGTTGTTTCAAGCTGAGATCCCAGTTACTCTTGAGAACGTTTGTAAGTGTTTGGCTGGCCAAGGTGGCGCCAGGCAGCCCAGGCTTCAACAGCTTCTGACCTTCCCCTGACCTCTGGGAACAGGTTGGGCAAAAACCCTAGCTTGAGCACTCGGGTGGCTGAGCACTCGGGGTGGCGTGGGGTGGCGTGCTGCGGGAGCCTGCGGGAGGCAGCAAGAACATCACGGGCATTCTAACACTCCAGTGTAGGATCGTTACTAATCAGAAGAGGGTAAACGTTTGGGTTTAGATTCCGAGAAATCAGTCTATTCGATACCAAATGGTAGACGCGCTAACCGAAGCGCTGAGGCCTCGGCTCACTCAGCAATATGCCAACGGCTTGCGGGAGCCATTTGGCTACTAAAACAAAACAGAAAATTAATGAAAGTGTACTGGCTAGGTTTTTTTTTTTTTTTTTCGATTTGACATGAGTTAATGTCATCTGGGAAGAGGAACCCCCAATGGAGGAAATGCCCCCAACAACAGGCTTGTGGTACAGTCTTGATCGCCGATGATCGCTGTGGTAAGGCCCAGCCCACTGTGGGTGGTACCATATCCCGGTAGGTGGTCCTAGATTTATAAGAAAATAAACTACATAAGCCAGGAGGAGCAAGCCAGTATGTGGCACCCTTCCATCCCTCTGCATCAGCTCCCGCCTCCAGGTTCCTGGAAGAAGCCTGGACTTTCCTTAGATGGACTGAAAGGAGGGTGTACACACCAGATAAACCTTTTCCTTCTTCCTCCCCAAGTTGCTTTTAGTCATGATGCCCTTTGCAACAACAGAAACCACAACTAAGATAGAAAGGTTGATTGCAATTACAGAAATAGATAGCAAATAAAAGAATAGAAAAACCAAGTGAGTGCACTTCTGATATATTGAACACTATTCTAGGGAGCACCTTGAAAAACAACCATAGCAACAAAATAATGTTCTCTGGTCCGTAAACTAGTAGTTTAAAGTACCCTTAAAGTAACCTAGAGCTGGGCAGTGGTGGTACCCAGCACTCAGGAGGCAGAGGTAGGTGGATCTCCGTGAGTTTGAGGTCAGCCTGGTCTACAGAGCGAGTCCAGGACAGCCAGACAGAGAAACTGTGTCTCAAACAGACAGACAGACAAACAGGCAAAGTAACCTTTAGAAAACTTTAAGGAAATGGGTGTTAGCCTAGAGAGCAGGACCATGGAATGTTTAGCAGCCACCTCCCTGGACCATGGCCTGTACATGTTCTCTGATCTAGGTACACAAGGGGATGCTGAGGGTCAGGCTCCACCATTCGAGCTGACACAGCCTGCCAGGGCTGCCCGCTTCACTTGTTTCAGAGAATCAGCCTGAACGCAGCAGAGGTTTCCATGTGGTGACGCGATCTCTCATGCCGTTTCTAACACCGAAAAATCAGAACCAATTTGAACATCCCACCTAGAGGACATGCCATGTGCGTGACCCATCTCCGACACAGGAAAACTGTCACCAATGCAGTGATGGTGAGAACGTTCACAACCTCAGTGGAAAGAACAAGCAGCATGCAAGACTTGAACCACGTGATTCGCATGTGGTAAATTCACACACGCCCACACAAACTCAGATAGGGCGATGTGACGCTAACACTGTCTTTCACTTCAAGCTCATTTACCAGTGATCTTCTTCATATTGATTTGTCTATGTCTTTAAAATCTACTGCAGTGTGTACATGTTCTTTCTCTAATCAAAGAGTATACAAACAACCTAGGAGAGCAGCAGTATGCAGTTGCCGACACCCTGCAGCTATAGCTGCTCAGGATTGCTTCCCAGTGAGGTGTGGCCTCAAGATCCTGGGGTCCAGATCTGCTGGGCGGGAGGTTGAATGACAGACTGGCAGGCTAAGGACTTATGGGTAAAGGGAAAATAGTGCTCACTGAGTGCCTGCTATAACTAGTCTCTACATTTCAAATCTGAGATCGAGACTCAAGTAATTGCTGCAGTAAACTAAGGCCAGTAAGATGGAGAGAAATGGCTCTGGCCTCATCTTTCTGTTTCTTAAGCTCCAGTCTGAAGAGGGAGGCAGGTCCATTAACACGTGTGGGAGTCTCCACAACCTCTCAAAATCAAGGTGATCTCCCAGTCTGTAACAGAAGATGGCCTCCTGTTGACTCCCAGGGCTTCAGGTGGAGACCCCACCATGAGGAACTTTGCTTAGGGAGTGGCTCGGGCACAACTAAACTTTCAGATTCCAGTGACACTGTCACAGGTTTCTTCAATGCCTCCTGATGCTGAGACCGACATTCCTTTTGAAGTCCACAGAATAGACTTTTCCATCCCTAAAGCAGAAAGCTACACCCATATACAAATCAACCCTCTGTTTCAAATTCCCTGTGTTGTTCTCTCTCCTTGTTTCTTTCCTCAGCAGCCATTTCCTTGAGGGGCCAAACACAGGCAGGCAGAGTCACAGTGCAGGGAACAACCGCGGAGCTGCTAAGAGCCTTAAGGTGAGCTGGGGTCTGTTTGGGAATTCCAGGTGCCAAGCACAGACTAGCAACACATCTGTCTTCCATAGCGTTCTTACTTCCAGAGGATCACTTACTTGAACTCTTTATTTTTATGAGGGATCCTCAACAGGTTCCAGAAAAAAAGTTAAGAGAAAAAAATGTCACAGAGACATAAGAGATCTTAGGATCTTTTAAAGCCCGGTGCAATCCTGAACTTTTTGTCTTCCACCAGACACACGCACACACACACACACACACACACACACACACACACACACACACACACAGAGAGAGAGAGAGAGACCCAGACACACACACACATACACACACACAGAGACACACACACACACACCCAGACACATACACACACCCAGACAGACACACACCACATACTCAGATAGACAGACAGACAGACACACACACAGGCACACACAGAGAGAGAGAGAGAGAGAGAGAGAGAGAGAGACCCAGACACACACACACACACACACAGACACACACACACCACATACTCAGACAGACACACACACACATACCACACCACACACACACACACACACAGACACACACAGGAACACACACACACAGACAGACACACACACACCACATACTCAGACAGACAGACACACACATACCACACCACACACACACACACACCACACACCACACACATACCACCCTCCCCACACACACACACATATAAACACGCACACCCCTACCTCCTATGCCAGGGTTCTGGACAACAACTCATCCACGCTCTTCCTAGAACAAGCTAACAGAAGAGAAAGCTGGCGTTGTGTTCAGCCAACTCTTGCTCAAATGGTGGACAAAATGTCTTAACTGAAAGGGCCCCACCAGGGTGCAGCTCTCTAGCTAAGAATGATGTAAAACCCACATTTGCAGGTACTAGACATCAATGATTCAGCTATAGGTGGTCAATGATACTGGTGTAGACTGTACAAAATCAAGCTTCATCCTATCTCCAACATAGGGATGAGTAGAGGAGTTATGGAAGGATACTTTCTTATTTCCATAAGTTTTGGAATACACTTTGATCTTCTTCATCTACTATAGTTTTAGATCCTCCGTGTTTTAAATGTTCCTAAGAAAAGACAGCCTCTAAACATCAGAGTTGCATTAAAGAGGGTCAGAAATGCCCAGGAGGAGAAATGCTCGCACCTTGTTGCTAGTCCTGGACAGCCCTAGCATTCCGACTATGAACGTGGGGGCTTATTTGATGTCTCTGGATATCACTGTCCTCCTCTATAAACGCCTGCACTCAGAAGGATGTCTTGTAGTCTCCAATTATGTTTTTAACCAACCCAGACTTGGTCTAAAGTGAGGATTAGAGAACTGCAGGTGGCCTGTTATATTCTGCCTGTTCCCACTCTTGTCTATGGAGCCCCATGCATGTATGTGTATATGTATGTATATATGCGCGCCTTGGAGGTTTTAGGACCACAACAACAAAGATGAGTGTGGCAGCAAAGTTGGCCACAAAGCCAAACCTATTTTCTGTCCGTTGTACAGAGAAGGTTTGCTGACTCCTGGTTTGTAGCATTAGAAACCGTGGGAGCTTGGATCAAGACAGTCCCATCATTCTGTAAGGAGCTCACAGCGACACATCCAAAGGCTTGGGTCTATTTATATTTTTAGCCTGTGCCACTTTTTGGGGTCACACAGCAGGTAGCAAACTTCTGGAACGTGTTAAGTGGAACTTTGTGTGGTTGTCCTAAACTGGCTGTGTGTAAGCTTCAGTGAATACCTTCTTGGCAGGCACACTGGTCTCTCCCACTCTGCTTCCTTCTGAGCTACACAGTCCCATTGCTCCTGCTCCGGAGCTCTCTTCTAGACCTTGGTGCTGGTTATTTTTAAATCTGTCCTCAAGCAGAGGCCTCTCTCCCCTCAAGTGCTCTAACTCCTTCTTCTCTGGGCCATGTCTACATGCATTTTGTGTTCACAGGCACCTGTGACCAAAACCACGCACTCGCAAGGACAGGCTATGGTTTCCAACAAGAACGTTTCAGGCCATGCACTCAAGTCAGGTCTGGCCACCTGTCCTCAATGAGTTACTGAAGTGGTCAGCTGAAAGCAGAAAAGAGAAGTTTACTCGCTGTGGCCACATTGGGACGGGGAACCAAGAGATCCAGCACACCCGTCAAGTCAGCTTTGGGGTCCTGCAGGAGATCAAGTTGAAACAGGGGACTGAGGATCTAAGCAGTGTCACTCAAGGAGTGGCCCCTCCCACCGCTGAGCATCATGGTCTAGGCTACCGACTGACCTTGAGGAACTATGTGAACTCTTTCCAGGAGACAATTCTCCCTTTGGCTGGTGCTTTTTCCTTCTTCTAGCACAACAGTTTGTTTGAGGAAGTTTACGTTTCTTTGGACCCCTTGTTATAATAGTTTGACAGTCAGATTCACAGAGACAGTGTCTGCTTAGAATATCTTTATCTTGGCCAGTCCTGTGTCAGTGATAGTGGGGCAGTGGGTTGAGGCACTGAAGAACCACATATGTGACAACTAAATGCATTCTCTCCCACAGTGATGCCTAGTCGCCAGTGCTCTGGATGTGGACTCCTGCCTTTGCAAAGGCTGCTTGTGGTTTCAACCCGAACTTCACACACACACACACACACACACACACACACACACACACACACACACACACAGAGTTTTCTATTATTTGTTTTTACTATTTTATTTTATTATATTTTATTTTATTTTATGTTTTCTTTCATTACTGGGAATTGAGCTTAGGGCCTCAGGTATACCTGGCATGTCCGTTACCACTGAGCTTAATAGTAACATATTTTTATATATACTACATACATATATTCATAGAAATATTTATTTTAAAGATTCACATATTTTAAATAAAAAAATTTATCTTCCTAATAGCATTAGCCAACTGGAAGGGATGTAACTTGTGGGTGCCAAAGGGCTAGTGTGGTGTGTGACATATCGGACAGCCTGAATTAAAGGTTTGGGGAGAGTTCCTTTGAAATTTAAAGCTATAAATGAGGAACTAAATTTGTTCAGTAAGCCCTGTGAACTCAGGTTTAAAGCAGACCAGCTCTTACAACCCTTGCTCAAAAATTTACTTAGCAAACGTTTATTGAACAACTACTATGAGCTATATTCGGTCGAGTTGGAGTGTCTCTTACATTCCCAAGTGTCGCTTTACAGATGGTTGAAGGGAAACCAAGAGGGCATTGGTTGGAGAGAAAGCGTAGAGGGACACCAACTTTGTTACCCAGACATAATGAATCTCTGTGGTGTTAAGGGAATTCCATGAGGGTATTTCCATTCACAAGCTACTAACATAGAGTTTAAAGAACAGGAAGTGAGGAATACCCTGAGCTTTTCCAGGGTCCTGCACTCAGCATCCTGTGAGTGCTGTTTGCTCTCTTTTTCCTGATCAGTTTGGGATTGGCTCTTGGATAGCTCAGCTGCCCTCTAAATGCTAGAACAGGTGACCCGTGCTTTGGGAGCCACAACAGGTATCCACGTAAGAGGCTCTTGTCCTTAATACAGGAGTAGAGCCTTGGGAACACAGACAGCCAAAGGAACAATGCCCGGGATCTGAGAGAAGTCTACCACATCTCCCTTTCCTCAACCTGGGCTTGCCCTGGGTAATTCTGGGTGTTTTAAAAAGCTAAAAGGTTGCCAAAGGCCCCTGCTCGAGGCTTCTATTACCCCTGAGCAAATCTCTATCTCTAATAGAGATCACGCATTAATGACAGAGACAAGTCCTGGGGAAGATTAAAGGCCTTGTATAATTAAAAAGATAAGAGCCAAGCTAGGAGAAGGAAATTGGGATTCAATTAACACAAACCCCTCCACCCCAGCCCCCACCCAGCCTCTCCGGTCCTGCTATCAAATGTTCCACTCAAATGTGTCCCCTCCACTTGCTGAGAGTGAAAGGCTGAAGGGCTCTTATTTATGGCCTGCTTGGAGTTGAGCCTCAGGCCTTGCTTGGCTAGGGCGTTTGTTTACTTAATGCTCAGAAGGGGAGGGGAGAGGCAACACAAATCCACTGAGTCCACAAGGTGCTGTGGGCTCCTTTTCTCTCCCATCTCAGTTCCTCTGATCTTCTTGACAGGGGAAGAAAAATACTGAATGGAAGGTCTATTTCCTTCCTCCCTCAGCCCGAGGCTGACAGGAGGGCTAAGGGTCACCGCTGAGAAAGCTCTGTGCGGTTATTTGTGTTGGGAAGCCACGCCACTTCCCACACCCCTTTCCATCTTTCTCAGGTTTCTGCGGGGGCAGAAGGAGGATAAGGTTGGAAAGGTAGCTGCTTAAATGGCCTGTGAGACTGAGTATCTGAGGTGCCCAACCTTCAAGGAACCCAAATTCTGATGACTATCTAAAGGGCTCTGAAGCTGGGTTAGAGTAGGGTTGACAGTGGGCTGCAGGCTAAGCAGGCGACTGCAGAGAGGGTGTATCATGCAATGGTGGGCTCAGCAAAGGCCAGGGCTGCCACAACTGCTCTTGAGAGGCGTTCACCAGCAGTCCCTTCATTTTACAACCAGTGGTAAAGTTAAGCTGGACCTCCAGGACCACACTGAAACCCAGCACTGAGTTGCTTTGAATGAGCTTTGTTTAGAGCAAGAATTGCAGCTTCTCTACTCACAAGAATGCACAGGAACCTGAGGAGAATCCTCCCCAGTAGACAGCAGCTTTTGATGAGAACTCCCCGAACAGACTATAGCCCTGCTCACTGCCAATGAACATTATGTGCTTATATAAAGGTGGCCTTGAGAAGAACAACTCAGGACGTGTGGACCAAGACAGTCTGACACCTGAAAGACGCCAACAAATACAGCGAAGTAATCTGGGTAACAGATCTTGTTCCATGCTCACCAGAAAGCTGTATTTAAAGGTTGATATCAAATTCACTTAATATACACACCATAGGCACCTCAAAGTTCACACAAGGGAGTGGATAATGCCAACCCTTTTTATTTCAGCTGACAGAATCCAGTATGAACCCAGGTACAAACACGTGACAGAAAATGCCACATGCAGGTCATCTTACTGATGCTAGAAACCAGAGTATTGTCTACAACCCTCCTCCCCGACACTGGTCATCTCCCATTGACCTTCAGAGCAGAGACTCTTTTTCACATGAGACAAACCTGCTCTATGCAGACTGCAGAGTGATGTAGTTACCCAGTGAGGGCCAGCCAACACAGCTCATTTCAGTCAGACCAGAGCTCCTGAGACCCCTCAAATACAACTCACAGCTCCTACAGAACTATGTTAGGAACTAACACTGAATTTTTAGCGTGAACCAAAGGTTTGACAATGATAGATATAATTCCCATCTAGACTGAGAGTGGAGCAAACAAGGTTGTGGTTATGGAGTGAAGACCTTTGCAATAATCAGGTTGGTCCTTCGTCCCTAGAGGAGCCCTTTAAAACTGAAAGCAGGAGTATCTGTCAGCCTTCACTGTGATCTCCCATTATCCTCATCCTGGAATTCACAACCCTGTAGAGTCTTTCCCTTCCCAGATTTAATTTTTGCTGACCTATAGGACAAATAGGATATCGAGGAAATCAAAGTGTAACTTCTGAGCCTAGACCAAAAATCCTGACACTTCTGCCTTGGGCCAATCACTGGTAAGCCAATGGCTTGGTATGAGCATCCCCAAACAGTCCTATGAACTGGCCCACACTGTGAGGAATCACAGCTTTTGACAGCAGCTAGTAATGAGTTGGGGGTCAGTCACCAATAGCTACGTGAGTGGACCATCTGGGAAGAAAATTCTTCAGCCTGGCCTGAGCCTAGCTGTTGGATGGTCAGAGCCCCAGCCCTGATAACACGTAAGCAGAGCGTTCCAATCATGTTACTCAGGTCTG
This sequence comes from Rattus rattus, assembly GCF_011064425.1. Taxonomy (NCBI): domain Eukaryota; kingdom Metazoa; phylum Chordata; class Mammalia; order Rodentia; family Muridae; genus Rattus; species Rattus rattus. The sequence goes on from NC_046158.1 coordinate 12,657,226, forward strand.
CCATTGCAGAACTGTGAGGCTGTAAATGTCTGTGTTCACTCACATGTACATTTGTGTAGTGCACGAGTGCATGTACATGTAGAGATCAGAGGACAGTCTTCGGGGTTATCCTTCTGGGACCATCTTTGTTTCTTAAGAGACAGGGTTTCTCATTGGTCTAAAGCTCACCAGCTAGGCTAAGCTGGATGGTCAGAGGGTCCCAGGCAGCCACCTGGGGCAGAAATTACAAACACAAACCATGACACCTAGATTTTTGATATGGGTTCTAAGAATCAAACTTAAGTCCTTGTAATTGAAGCACCAGCGGTTATACTCTGAAATTTCCCAGTGATTGCATAGTCACTGTCTCATTTTATTCTTCATGTATTTATTCTTTTGTGTTGGAAGTTTTGGTGAGATTAAGTAGCCCTGCCAAGTTCACCATTATATGTGTTGGCAGAGACAGGGCAAGAAGCCTTTGGCTTCCAGATCTTTCTTGTCATGTATAACCCAAGTGTTTAAATCACCTTCTGTGGATGTTTTGTCCTTGTCTATTGTCTAGGACCTGCTCTAACACCTTACTGGATGTTCTATGGCACTGGTATGTATAACATCATAGATGGATTGGGTAGTCACCTTGTCTTTGCCACAACCTGATAAACTAGCCTGAGTATTCCAAGTCACCGTCTGACAAGCCTCAACTGAGTGCTTGCTGTATGACAAGTGTCAGAGAAGCCACATCTACAGGATGCATATCCTAGAGGCACAGTTCAATAGAGAGCCAGAGGGTAAAAGAAAGAAGAAAAGAAAAAATAAGAAAGCTATAACATTTGAGCTTGAAATGTCACAGGGAGCCAAGGAAGTTGTCTGATGGATTACCCTGTCATCTCCAAGCTGAAAGAGAAAAAAAAAATCAGATCCATCAATTTGCTCCTGCCCTTTTAATCCAAACAATATTTCACAACATTAGAATGCAAAGAAATTGTAATCTTAGACACTCTCCTCTGTATATGGGTTGATGAGCACTTAACCAGAAGGTGGCATATAAGAGACATAGGTTGTTTAAGTGGCCATATGTCTTATTGATCCAGATTTTGTTTAACATGATATAACACATATGAGAGCCTACATGGTGGCATGTAGTCATTCATTCAAACACTCATTCATTGACTGTTGGATAGCATAGGCAAATATTTATGTAACTCCCCCTAGACAAAGAACTTAAAGGACACACGTGTACATATGCTTACACTGTGCAAGTTGATGACCTTGTCTGGATCTGCTCTTTGCTTTGTCTGGCTTGATGTTCTATAGATAGTCTAATTTCTTTAAGAGCAATTCTAGGCTTCATTTGATGCTAGAATTTTGGATTTAGACCCCCTCAAATTATAGTTTTATTTACACAATAGGCAGAAAGACTCTTTTTTCTGACAAGATGGGGAAGAGAGTTGTACCTTGTAAATGTTTTGAGAATAACAAGCACTTACAGTTTCACAAGGAAGTTTTCTTAGGTGAGATGGAATCTAGTGTGGAAAATTTTCAGTCCTTAAATCCTGCTTTCTCTCAGTTCTAGCTGCTTGACCAAACTGCTTCAGCCTCTTAAAGCAATCCTTTCATATCCTTGGTCCATTGGTGAGATCTTTCCTTTTCACAACGTTTTTGGTTCTGTTAGCTCACTTTGCTTTGCATGGACCTTTCCCCTATGTGCACCTATCATGCCTTCTAGGCTGCGAATTCCAATAGGTACAATTGTATGCATGTCCTTTTACAATTTCTAACTTGTTTAATAATAGATCTTTATTGAAATGACTTGACTGAGAGGGAAAGTAGCAAGCAGAATTTCCTAGATCACTTGTAGATGACTATGAATTCAGTCACAGTGACCAGAAAGCAGCAGGCATGATCATGGGGCACCTTGATCATAAAGTAGGGAGCCTTGGTTGATATCAGCCAAGAAATAATGTGAAAGAAGGGGATAAGGAAGGGTCACAAGTGTCCACATCCATAATGGAATCCTGTTCAACAATAAAAAGTAATGAACTGCTAGTACATTTAATAACAGAAACCAGTCTCAAAAATGCCATGCTAAGTAAAAGGAGCTGGACACACAAGACTATTCAGTCTTTAGTTACTTGAAATAGTATATATAATATTGTGTAGTATAAAATTATATAATATTGAAAACTATAATAAAAACTAAATCAGTTCTTGTATTAAATCATTGGTGGTGGAGAAGGTATTTGCAGTTCAAAAGTTAGGGACACAAGAAATTCATTAGATGACAGATATATAAACTTGATTGTAGTTGATGATTGTTCAATTATATAATTATGTTTAAACTCATGAAAAAGAATAATTAAAATGGATACATGCTATTGTATAAAATTATACCTCAAGAAAATAGAAAGAAATTATGGATTATGAATGTCTTTGAGTACTTGGTTTTATTGGAACTTTCTTTTATTGTCTCTGGAAATACTGGAATGTTTGAGAAAGGGAGAAGTGAGTGCTATTGGATATAGGAATTTTCCTTAAAGAGTCACAGAAGGTGACTCTTGAAGGTGGCAATCAAGTAAATGATCGTAGTGAATTCAGGAGAATCAGCCAAGAAAGACTCACAGATTGTAATGAATGCTCACTAAAGGGATAAGGTTAACTTGGATATCTTGGTCAAACATGTTGATGATAGTTGACATTAAATGGGAAGAGTTGGGGGTTACATGAAAGAGAAAATGAATAGGGCCAAGTACTCAAAATTTACCACCAAAGCAGAACTTGACTAAGGTTAAATTATAATACCATTCCACATACAAAGGAAACATTTGAAGAATGAAGGACAAAGATTATGGAAATAACCAGAGGGGGTAATAAGGTTTAGTGAATGAGAGGCTGAAGGTAGAATGAAAGCTTGTGAACATTGCTTGCTTTCATCAGGACCCAGCCTGGAAGTCTCTATGTCTGTCATATGTGATGAAGATAGAGACAAAAAAGTAGAGAGATGATTTTGGTCTGTAAGCTAGAGGGTAGACCTCATGAACCCAAAGTGGAAGTTACTCAAGAACATAGGAGTGGGACGCTTATGATATCAATGTAGTCCTATCAAACCCAAACAGCAGAACTTTCTGTCATGTGCTCAATGCGAGTGGAGTATTACTCCAGAAACACCAAGTCCACTGCTTTAAGAAGAGCTAGTTCTAGTGCTGAACAACTCTAAGTAATATTGCTGGTTAATATGACGATGAAGGAGGAGGAGGAGGAGGAGGGGAAGGAGGGGGAGGAGGAGGAGGAGGAGAAGGAGAAGGAGAAGGAGAAGAGGAAGAAGAAGAAGAAGAAGAAGAAGAAGAAGAAGAAGAAGAAGAAGAAGAAGAAGAAGAAGAAGAAGAAGGAGAAGAAGAAGAAAATAGTGACAGCAGAAGAAGGAAGAAATGAAAGGTAATTTTACTGAGTGCCCTCCTTGTCTCCTGCTGCTAGGCATCCTGCTAAATAATCTGTGTTATCTTATTTAATCTTCAAAAGAGCACCACGTGATTGATTGAAGTTATCATTATCTGGCTCCTGGCGATGAAATGATAGGACGGCAAAATACAATGGCTTCCTTAGGATCACATAGATTCGGCAGTCACAGGGGTGGATCTGGCTGCAGAGCCTGCATAAGGCTAGAAGACATTGCTTACTAGTGATTCCATAGCTACCCTTCTGTAATTTCCATCGAATTATATTTTCCACAGTGATCAATCAATGAAACTCTTTTCCTATAACTTTAAAACTATAACACAGGAAAGATTTTCTTCTTAATTCCTTTCTTATGGATTAAATATGTCAGTTCTGTAAAGTAGTTCTTAAGGTATATTTCACTTCCTTACCATCTTGGTCATTCACTATTGAATAACCCTGAGTTTGCAATTATTCTCACTGGTGGTAAAACTTAGAAGTAAACACAATACTTCAGGTTATGGTTCAGATAACATTGAGTGAGAAAATGCAGTGCTTCCCAGTCTGGGGAGAGCAGAAGGCAGAAGATTAGGTCTGGGGAAAAGCCCACTTATAAGAATCCGAGAGTGATTCTGAATTAGAAACGTGACCACCTAATGTGTGTTAGAAGCCGGTGCCTATACAGATGGCGCACTGTAGTAAAAGTATAAGTGGTCAGGGAAGCTAAGAGAGGGTTTAGAATAAAGGGAGTGGTCTGCATTGAAGAGTTTTGTAGAAGAGTTGAAACAGACAGGCCCTGAGAAGGTAGAAAAATCTCATAGTCTCAGAGCGTTGAGAAGGAATGCAGACATCATGGAAAGAGTGTAGGACCTGGTAAGCTGATTGCCCCTCAGTCAACAGTCCAATACCCATGAGTATATGGACAGCACAAAATTGGACTTTGTGGGCCATTAAAAAAAAGAGAACGTGAAGTTGGGAGGGAGTAGAAGGTGGGGCAGGAGGATTAAGAAGGCACTGGGTGCAGGAATAGGGGTCAGTATGATAAAAAATACATGGTATGTGTGTATGAAATTCTCAAAGAATCAACAACAACGCTTTTTACTAATCAATCAATCAATCATTAAGCACGTGTGCTGACTTATTGTTTTCTCTGATTATAAAAGTAAAGACAGGAGCCTAGTAGCTAGGAGAGGTAGGACAGTCGTCAGGGGGGAGTCAAATGTCTCAAATGCTCAGGAGTGGAGACATAGTTAGGCCGGCTGTCACTGCTGCAGTGAGTGCAGAAAGGGAGGAAGCAGGTGCAAGTTAAGGGGGGCACCACGAGGGTGGGCAAGTGCGGGCAGGGTGGCGGCTCACTATAGCTTTCACTCTGTGCTTTGTGGTTTGAGAAATTTCCAATACTCGGTATCTCACTCGAGTGTATGCCGGGAGGGAGCAATGACTAGTTCTCGTTTTCGAGCAAGACAGTTTCATCCAGTGTGATGGAGAAAGTGGCTTTCCCAAGGCTCTACATGACATAAGCGGTTCTGACTTGGAGCCTTTTTCCTAACTCTACTGCTGAAGCCTGCTGCACTGTGCTCCCAAGTATTCAGAAAAGAGTGAACCAAAGTTGTGTCCCAAAGGTGGAGTAAGGGAGGTGACCTGTTGTGAGGAGTCCAGCTAAGAGCTGCTGAGATTGATCTCCTGGCTCTACAGGAAAGTTCAGTGAGGGGCTACTGGGAACTTTGTCTGGCAGCACAGAGAGCATATGGGAAATTAGTCTAACTTGGGAAACATATCAAAGTAGCCCACAGACAACCTTCTATTGAATTCTAAATGTTCTATCAATTCTCTTAACCTTAGAATACTCTGTGTCGCTGACCCAGCAGAAGAGACAAGGCAGGAATGACTCAAGGTATGGTAAGGGACAGAGCTGTGACCAAAATCGTTAAATACGTGAATGAACATCCGTAGGAAGTGAAGGAGATGCCATGAGGTGAGCAGTTTGCAAAGATATCCGGAGTGTGTTCTGTGGGATGTTTTATACATATGTAAGCGCGGCCATAAAGATCAGTACAGGAACTCAATAATCAGTGATCATAAAGGTGCACAGGAAAGGTCGTTAGAAAGGTGGAGGAGGTCTTGTAAAACCCGACACAAGTAAAGTGCACTATGAAGCAGCAGAGCATTGTGACTGCCCATAGGAAAACAAGTCTGAAAGGCAACATGGGCGGACTCTGGACAGAGTCCCGACAGCAAAGTCGGAAGAAGATAGGAAGCAGAACTGGATAGGATCTGATGACGAGACGGTTCACTGGGATGAGGGACGAGGAGAGACCAAAGGAAGCCTCAATGACATGAACAATGGTGGCAATGTCTATGGGAAACATCACGCTTTATGATGAAGGTGAGCATCAGCACAGCACAGTGAGCTAGGCAGAGACATCGGGCAAGACTGATGTGCTCGCCCACATGCCCCAGGGATGAGCACTTGGAGGCCATCTACATAAAGAAGGTGTCCGTGGTCTCTTGGGTGTATATTCCAAGGCGGAGAGGCTGAAGACTTGAATTAGAAGCCATACCAGAGAAAAAGTGTTGAAACAGGCCATCTCCTTGAGTATCAGCAAAGAAGCACTTTAATGTAAAAACAGGGCAGTAATGCCAGAGAGTGAAGAAAGGGGCTAAGGGCACTGAATTCAAAGACAATGAGGAAATCCTTAGAGTTCTTGAGATTAGTGCCTATGACTGGGTTGGGAAGAACCAGATTTATATGTATAAAGGTAGCCTGGAGCATGTAAGGGATCAATCAGAAAATTATAATTATTTAAGCAATTACCCTGTGTAGTGTGAAATATAAAAAACCACCATCCCATGCTAACGCTGGCTACTCTCTGGCCCCGGCGGTCTCTCAGCCTTCATGGCTAGCCCCATGTGGAGATCTCCCATCTTGTGGTTCTCTTGCTGCAGATTTTGCTTACCTTCCCAGCCATCTAGCCCTCACCTCCACCCTCCCCTCCCCCGTGGTTAGCTGTCACAAATCCCTGTAACCCGGTAAAATCAAAACTCTAAAGGCTTGTAATATATTGGTCAGATTTATATCAGTAAATTCTCAACCAACAAACATTCACACAAAGGACTCAGAGATGACTCAGTGGTTAAAGCACTGACTGCTCTTCCAGAGGTCTTGAGTTCAAATCCCAGCATCCACATGGTGGCTCACAACCATCTGTAATGAGATCTGATGCCCTCTTCTGGTGTCTGAAGACAGCAACAGTGTGCAGTGTAAATCTTTTTAAAAAAGAACTCAGAGCCAATTGATATAGATATAAACTGCCCACCTAGATAAGACAAATGACCCTGTAATTAGCCATCCCTTATAAGATTGTCATAGCTATCCTTGGCTATTTAAAGCCACGTGGAATTTGGATCGTCTTTCTTTCCTTCCTTTCTCTCTCTCTCTGTACTTGACTCTAAAATTCTCAGCCCGCCTTCCTTTTCCACTGCCCAATCACGGGCTGTGACCTTATCTTGTGCCTGCCCTCACCTGCATGTAGACAGCAGTCCACAGCCCTGGATGCTTTTAAGTGCAACCACAGTGGGTGCAAGTGTCTAGCTTATACCTTTGAGATCACTAAGCCTAGGCTAGATTTCCTGATGCTATGTTAGCACATGAGCTATAATCTACAGGTCTCACTGCTGTCCTAAGGCCAACTTACTACCAAAGAACCATCATTTGGACAGAAAATTTATAGCAAATGCATGAAGAAAACATGCTAGAATGTATTTCCATTGGTGTGCAAATAGTAGATAAAAATCTCATTGCATTTTGAGAGAGTTCAGCTGCTACCTGAAGAAATGAGCAAACCCCGCTCGGAACTGATTCAGTGAATGTCTTTTGAACATAAAGTTGGATTATAAGATCTGACCTTGCCTTTTATGCAGAGTATATAAGAGAATGTTCAGAGTTTATTTGAAATGCCCACAGTACGTGCAGGTGAAATTGTGTTTGTGAACTAAAGATGGCTTGAGTTGTCCAGCTTGAGTCTTAGTCTTGGCTACCTCACTCTGTAAATCTGAACTTGTCTCAAACACCCTGAACTAACTTCCTGTTTCAGACCATCTCACAGTGCTAAGGCAATAACATGGACCAAATCATAAAGATCACATCACCAGTTATAAAGTGCTATGATTTTATCGTGATTGGCGATGCTTGACAAGGAAGCTTTCCTTTGTGCAGACTGAATGAAGATCCTGTGATTCACGGGCTTGACAACGGCTCTCCCTGTGAGGCTTTCGCCTACACCCGCTGTTCCCAGACCAGTAATACAAAACAACTCTCTCCTGGCCAGTTATTCTCAATCATTTTGTAGCAAAGATTGTCACAGCTGTATGCCCTATGAAATGAGTTTGGACCCAAGACAGGAAGTACGGGGAAAGAGTTTGGTGAGACAAAACAATTCATTTGATACTGGTCACATCCACATCCTTTAAAACATGTAGTGCAAGGCTGGGTGTGGTGGCTGGCACTCACCTTCAATCCCAGTACTTTCAAGGCAGAGGCACTCTGTGAGTTAGAGGCCAGCCTGGTCTACAAATTGAGTCCAGGACAGCCAAGGTTACTATACAGAGAAACCCTGTCCCAAAAAACCAAACCAACCAAACAAACAAGACCTAAACCAACAAGCAACAAAAACAAAACAAAAAACAAAACCAAACATAAAATTCAGTGTATTCTACTTTGGAAATAAAAGTATTTAACCATTGAGGAGTCAGGCTCAGAGAAGTGGAAAGGGGCTACCATGGCGCATGTGAGGTTCAGAGCCAGGACTTTAACTCCTAAGTGCAGTGTGCTTCCCACCTCTAGATGGACCTCTAAAGAAAGGCTTCCCTGAAGTGAACTATTTTAGCTCTTTTCCAAAGTCTTTGATTTGAGAGGTCTCTGAGTCAGCTGGTTCACATGGAGAAGTGAGACAGAGAATGAGTTATGGATCACATTCTAGGACCTCAAATCAGACCATGCCCAGGGAACCACTCACTAACAACACTGCTGACCTCTCAGGCCTGTTCCAAGATAAGACTCTCAGTAAATGTTGCTGGAGCGACTATAGAACCATAGAGAAAGACTAAATTGGAATTCTACTTCACAGCATGCACAAAATCAATCAGAGACAGCTTGCTGACTTAGCTGTGGAGGGTAAGATTTAAAACTTTGGAAGAAAATATGAAAGAATATCTTTATGACTCCAGGATAGGAAAGGTATTCATTTAAAAACCCAATGTAAAACCTAAAGCTTATGAAGAGAAGACTGTTAAGTTTGTGCTAAAACTAAGAGCATCAAAAAACAAACAAAACAAAAAAAAAAACCCAAAACCAAACCAAAACAAAAGCAAAAATAAAACAACAACAACAACAACAACAAAAAAAAACTAAGAGCATTGACTCTCCAAGAGAACAAGGACTGGCACCAATGGGAGAAAATATTTGAAATTCAAATCAGAATTTCTGCAATCAAAAGGAAAAAGGCAAACAACCTGAAAATATACAGTACACATGTCATTTTAGTTATTTCATTAAAAAAGACACATTGCCAAGAAACACACAAAAATCCATTTCATTTCATCAGCAAACTAGAAATTTGAAGCCCTAAAGAAAAGCAAATTCACATGCCCCCTGATGTAAAGCACTCATAGTACTAAGTGTTGGCAAAGAAACAAGGCAAGCAGCCTCTCATTGTTGCTAGAGATATACAGCAATGCAACCACATTGGAAAACATGTCATAATTACCTTGTACATTTGAAAACATTATAGCTTGTGATCCTCAGTTTATTCTGGTAGATACATACTACAAAAAAAAAATCCAGTGAGGCCCCACAGCAAGAGATAGTAAAAAGTATTTTTTGAAGAATATTACTGCAAAAGACAGAGGCATTGAAAGAACCTAGAAGACCAAATGTTCATTAAGAACAAATAGAAAACTTACTACACACTCCTACATGTTTACATCTCAGTCCCAGGAGCCTAAAGCACTACTATGTGAGAAGAACTGCTAAGATGCTCAAGGGTGACCACACAAACTGCAGAGTACATTTCCATAAATTTGAAAATATAAAGCAACAAACAAATATTGTTTGAAATACAAGACCAGCTAAAAAGAAAAAGAAAAGAAAAAGTCAGAACTCAAGATACTGGCCCATCTTGTTAGACAGAAGGCACCCTGGGTCACCAAGGACCTTTACAGTTAACATTTTCTCTTGGGCTGTTTGGTATTTATGTTGGTGTTGGTCAGTTGTTGTATTTTTTTTTTTTTTGGTTCTTTTTTTCGGAGCTGGGGACCGAACCCAGGGCCTTGCGCTTCCTAGGCAAGAGCTCTACCACTGAGCTAAATCCCCAACCCCAGTTGTTGTATTTTATATGTACCATATGGGGAAGTTTGCAAAGGTGAGTTTTATTAAGGAGTCAGACAAAACCAAAACCAAACCAAAGGACGACCAACTAGTATTTATGAACACATTGAATGATACACTCCTCTCTAACACTGACCCTCTGAGCTCCTCTCTCTAGATTCAAACGTCAATGCTGGCAAAGTATAGTCGCACACAAATGAACTGAGGTGGAGACTAAATGGTTAGTTGGAGGGGTGGGTGGGTAGAGTGAATGGGATGACCATCTCAAGGCACATGAGAACAGTTAATAAATTAAATGAAAGCAGAGACTACGGACATGATGTGAGCAGCCAGAATTCCCCTTCTCTTATCTCACTAATGCATTCAATCAGAAAAATTAGGGTCATCCAATTTAGCACAAGCCTAATTAAATGTTTCTTTTCTAAATAAAAAAAACCACTATAAGTATGTTAATTCTGTACTCTACTGTGCACCACCCCATCCTCACCAATATGCTTGGAGAATTGCTTTTTCTTGATTCCCTTGTGTCCTGACCTAAACCCTCTTCTCCAACACTGGCCATTCAATCTCTTGGATGTCCATCGGTGAGGGACACTGCTGTTTGCAAGCTTCACCCCTGCCTATGGCTTCTAGGCTGTAGCCTGTGGAGAGGAAGCACACCTGACGCATGCATTAGTTTTACACCTATCACGGCATCTGGCAGCTAGCTAGACCACACACTCTTCTTTTGGAATTAACAGACCTGACACCGAGATGCAGTCTGTGAAAAACAGTGACTGTAAGGTCAGTAGCTCAAAAACACAGTAGGATAGGAAATCTCAAAACCAAAAGGTGGGGGGAGTGGGGAGCAAAATGCAAAGTAAACCCTAGGTGGATTGTGGCTAAGATGTGGGGGAAAGACAGTGTAAACTAAACCCTGGACCGGAGTCCTCTACTCAGCCAAGCAAGCTTGTTGTGCATAGGATACGCGGCAGAACACAAGCAACCCCGTGACAAGAGGCGCCATGACGTTTGGGCGGGGATAGCTTTGAAGGATGAAAAATAAAACTCAGTTTTGTGAAAATAGGGTATTCTAAATGAAAATTACTTTTCTGGTATTTATCCCTAGAGAAGATTAGCAGGTCCAGGCAGGTGACAAAGCCAGGAAGAAATGCAGAAATGCTAGTAGGTAAGTGTGAAGGGTAGTGAGGCACCATTGGCCTTAAAGGGGGAGCCTCTTACCTCTCAGACTATTGTCTTCAGTTCACACTGATCCTGAGTTAATCCTGGCCTGGTAGCCAAAACCTAGTTACAATTTTTCCAGTAGAAATTGCTGGAAACGCTAAAGAAAATTATCTATCCAGGTACCCAATCTCATTGATATATTAAAGTCTTCCAGAAGTAAGTAAAGAAGTCCTTCTTTAGAATGAGGATGGCACAGGTCACTGGTTCCTGTCTAGTCTTGTATCTTGGCTAGTTAAACAGAGTTGGAGAAAACTTAAACATCTGCCGTGCAGTGACAGAGTCACAACCTGAGGGACACTCATTATGTATGGGTTTCTAAGTCAGCAAACATGTCCTGTCCTCTCAGTGCACAGAACAGTGGTAAAAGGTTGGGACAGTTAGTCCTGTTGTCTGGGTGAGAAATGGGACTTTGAGGAGTGGGTAGCACATGCTGAATGGCAGTGCTGAGGTCGTTCTCCAGGGACATTCTCATTCTTATTTTCAAGATTAAGGAGAGGAGGGAAGCCAAGGTCCTTCTGGGAAAATGACAGGCTGGGGCTGAGAATGGGGGCACAACTAGTCAGCAGGCCTCTCACTGATCCCCAAGTCATTCTAGCCTTGTCTGAGGGATACTGATGAAGAGTTGTCTCTGGAGAGCACTGGCTCTCTACAAGCGCTGTGAGCTTTCTCTCTGTTGTGATGGCTAATTTTCACCACCATCATTAGACAATGAGAAGCTTGTGGGCAGGGATCAGCACAGAGAAACCATGCAGGAATCACACAGCACGACTCAGTACCTCTATATTTGTCTGGAGACCACACAGAGCAGCAGGGTTTGAGGTGCTATCCAAAAATGACTTCCAACTGCCAGGGCCTTTTTAATTTTCTTTACTGCTGGATTCCTTCTCTGTGCCACACCCCCTGGCCACTTCCTTCCTTCCTCCCTCTCCCTCCCTCCCCTTCTCCCTTCCTTCTCTCCTGCTGTATCATTTACAAGTATCTTCTTACACCAGGCAAAGTGCTGGGAGCTGAGAGCACAGATCAAAATGACCCGGAGCCACAAACTGGGACTCAGCACCTAGATAAATAATCTGTAATTACTCATCACATCCTAGTACAAGAAAGGCCCCATCCCCAGGGAAAGGAGTAGGCGGAAGGTGTGAAACCCATCATTGTTTTTATCCTCTCCAATAGGTTAGACTTCCAGGGACTGAGGTGCATCTGCCTGAACTGTGCCAGGGGGTCTATAAATGAACCAAACCAGATTGCCCAAAAGAGAGACACTTCCACTCTAGGAAGGAAAGCTCATCAAACCAGGGATGGAATGATAGAGGAGCCAGAGACGGGCAGAGAAATGTCTCACTCTGGAAAAATGGGAAAGGACCTGACGGTATGGGAAATGACTTGGGGATCAGTGAGAGGCCTGCTGACTAGTTGTGCCCCCATTCTCAGCCCCAGCCTGTCATTTTCCTAGAAGGATCTTGACTTCCCTCCTCTCCTTAATCTTGAAAATAAGAATGAGAAACATGTAAATTGTGCCTGCCCTGGAGAGAGTATGACAAAGCTGAAGCTTGTCTATCCATTATTATTATTATTATTATTATTATTATTATTATTATTATTATTTCACACAGAGAAAAAAGCCAGAAATAATTCTAAAATGTCAACACTATTAAGGGAATCTGAACACCTTAATCCATTTAAATGTCAGCTAGAACCCAGTGTGGGTTTGAAGGTAAGGAGGGGTAGAGGGAATTAATGCCACATTCCACATAATCTATCAAAGTTTCTTTCTTTTCTTAATATATTAAATATTAAATGCTTCTTTGCATCTGAGTGAGAGTGGAGAGAGAGAGGGGCCAGGGTGGAACTCATAAATGCCTAGATAATTGGTTTTGAGGTTTTTTTTCCTCCTTCTTCTTTCTTTCTTTCTTCTTGGCGGATTCTCAATTTCCCTATAAAAGAGAAAATTCATTTCCAGCCGCTAATGTAATGTCAGCGTGCTGTTTACTAAGCATGGATGATGTATAGGGGGACACTACTTTCAGAGGACTACTTAATGATGCATAGAATTAAATCCTGAGCTCCTCAGCTGAGCCTCCTCCCTCCCTCCTGGTTCCCAGGCTCCCAGTGCATCCTGGGAGAAGCAGGCTAGGCATAACCTGCCTTTTTCCTTGCTGGAATTCTGCAGTCTCTGCCATGGAAGCTTAAAAAATAGCTTGCACGTTTGCCCTTGGTATAGTCCATGAGGAATTCCTGAGGTACAGAGAGCTGGTGCAGAGGAACATGGCTGGTGGGGAGAAAGGGGGGGAAACTCATGCAATACACTGGGATATAAAGTTCAGTGGGGGTGGGGGTAGGTACCAAGGGGCTGGCCAGGAAGATGCAGAAGTGAAGCTTTTCAGAGATCGTCCTCTCCTTGGAAACCTAGTGGCCAGTTCAACAATATCTCAGGGGAGCCTGGAGACAGGCATTGCCAGAACAAAAGCCTAGTCCTTCTACGGTCCCACCCTGATGGACAGACAGGCATCCTGCCAGTTCACTGCTGACTCATGCCTCCTCTGTCCTCCCCTAGGAAAGACTGAAACTTCTTCCCCTGGGGAAGGTGACCTCACCATGCCAATTAAGGAAAACCCTCATTAGCTGGTTAGTGTTGGGAGCTGAGGTAGAAAAGCCAGAAAAGGGTGAGCAGGCCGGGAGGTGTCGAGGTGCTTCTGGCGTGGAGGTAGTTCCGGTGGAGAGGGGGCTTTTTGTGGATAGTTTAAGGAGGGAGTACTTGGACAGCAGGCCCTGCCAGGCTTCCTCCAACCATTCCTGAAATCGAGCTTCCCCTGAGTACAGTCTTGCTTTCCTTAGGCCCCTGGGTGTTTGGCGTCCCTGCCACTTCTCTAGGGGTGTCTCTACACCCCTCTGATACCTATAGCTGTTTGCTCTCTCTCCCATGAAGTCCAGTCTGTGCAGACACCCCCCCACCCAGAGTCTTGATGACACACTCCCGCTCTGTGTGTTCTAATGTTCCTCCCAGGCGTCCACCTCTCAAGACGCCAGAGCCCGTTCTCTAATCTTAAAGAGAGCACCCAGGCTCCAGAGCACACGTTTGGGACAGCATGGCGAAGATGCTCTGCTCCTCTAACAAACTCAGCCCCTTCCCTAGTCAGCTGCCATCCCCAGCAACACGCTATTTCCCCATTTAAAAAAGTGCTATGTTTTAGGTCTTCCAGATAGCACATATTCTGATTATCATTGTCTTTTATTTTATAAAAGCTTTGAACAGGTGTCCAGTTTCATTCTTTCTTATTTATGCCCCTGACCCAACATCTATTTGATGCAGGTCTTAGTCCCCCACTCTTACCAATTTTCTCCAGCCTTCATCCGCCCCTAGACTAACAACCCAAACCCATCCTAAATCCTGAGATCTGCCTTGCTCTCACAGGTCACTGTTTCACCGAGACCAGTCACTGCTTCCTGAACTGTAACTAGACCAGCTCTGGGCAGATACCTCTTGTGAGGAGAATCATGGGTGGGGGCACTCACTTGGCAGACTGCTTGCCTAGAACGCAGAGAGCCAGGTTCAATCCCTTGCACCACATAAAGCAGACACTGGAGAGCAGGTATGTAATCCCAGTGGTCAGAGGGCAGAGGCAGGAGGATCAGAAATCCAAGGTCGACCTACCCTATATAGCAAATTTGAGGTTATCAGATGTGACACGAGAACCTGTTAAAGAAAGCAGGAAACTGGGGGAGAGAGGGTGTGGAATCAAGGCCTGAGAAACCACCCCCAAGCACCAGTCAATATTGAGAGGAAGCCTCACAGCCTCCATCAGGAGGAAAAGCAGAGAAAATTGACTCTCCAATTGGAAAAGGGAAGCTCAGAAGCTTCAGAATTAGATTTGGAAATGGGAAGAGTGGTTTTGAAACACAGAAGCATGGAGAGACGCACCTGGGAGCAAAGGACAAAGGACACGATCTCGGTCTGGATCAAGCAGAGAGATCTCACAGCTTCCGAGTTAATCTGTCTTCCAACAAAGTTTGGTGAGTGTGTGTGCAGACATTATAGAAGATGCTCACGCTTAGGATGGGTGAGACATATTATAAAACCCTTTGAAGGCTTCTAAGGTTCCTCTCTACCCAAAGATCCTGTGATGGTTCCCCTGGCATCAAGATTTTCCTTCATCTGGGCTCACCTCTGTGCATTAAGGCATACACGCACGTCTCTGCAGGACTTGACCTGCACTTATCAAACACATCCGTGGAAGTCTTTGCTCATGTGACTTCCCTAAGAAAAACCACCTCTCAGGACTGGAGAAATGGCTCAACAATTAAGAGCCCTGGCTGCTCTTTCAGAGGACCTAGGTTCAATTCATAGCACTCACAGAGCAGTTTACATGTCTGTAACTAATTCCAGGGGAACTGGCACCCTCACACAGACATGCATGCAGGCAAAACACCAATCAGTGCTCATAAAATAAATAAATTATAAAAAAGAAACATAAAACCACCTCTCAGTGGTGAACTCCTTTAAGAAAGTTCATCCAAGTTTTTACGTAATTCTTCCACCTCTGGCCCACAGTCATTCAACCACGTAATCCGTCGCCATATTCTCTTCTGCAGTTTACAGCTGGTCTTCTACACTGTATGAGCTGTGACATCCGTTTTGTGGCCTTACTGTCAGTAACATAGACCTTGGCTCATATTGGCCATTAGGAAAAGCCCAGTCATTTGATTCGCCTCTACCGTATGCTCACTGTGACCGCCATCTTGAGCACAGCTGTTAGCCCTGGAGCGAAGACTATTGCCCCAGAGAGATGCTAGTTGTTGCTGTCCTTTATAACCGAGCAGGATGCCAGCTTCTTAGCATGAGACCAGAATAGACTGAATCCTAATCCTATGATACCTTGGTGGGCCATCCTACATCCCTCACTTTATAATCCAGGCCATGTCCCAGGGCTCCCTGCCCAGACTGCTCTTTCCTATCCATGTCTCAAAAAGCAACTCCGAGATCACCTTGTCACTCTCACTTTCCTGACGCCCTCTCAGGCAGCCTCTTCGATCCCTCCTTTGCGCTCCCATGACACTTTGGCCAGATCTCCATTATATTGCTCCTCATATTTTATTGTAGATAATTGTGTACACATCTGCCTTCCGCACTGTACGATGAGCTTGCCCTTCAAGGGCAAGGACAATACCTTATCCATCCTTCATCCCTCTGGTACCCAGCAGAGTGTGAGGCGCAGAGTAAGTAATTAATAGGGAAGGGGAAAAGGAGAAAAGGAAGGAGAGGGGGAATCACTGTTAAAATCATTGTTAGAAACAGGAAAGGATGAAGAGAGAAAATGCCACGGGTAGTGTGGGTGTTACGGCAAGGATCTGACAACGCACACACTATTACCTGGCTCAGAAGAGGAAGGGAAGGGGGTGTTTCATGAGACTTCATGTGTCTGAAGGAGGGAGTGCTGTGCTCTTTCAGAAATGTCAGCCCAAATCTGAACCAACTGGGGCAATGGTTGTAGGGTCCTTCCATTATGGTCCATGGAATGAAAGCAAATGGCTGCCAGCCCCTGGGTCCCCAGTGTTCCGTTGGACAAGATGGTAGGTGCTAATTCTTTTCAGAAGTACCAGAGATCTTACATGATGTACAAACCAGCACAGGGAACTGGGATCCTGTGGCACCTAGAAAACGTGGTTTATTCAGTTGTGAGAAGGGGAGATGGCTCTAAGCCTTACAGTGGTAACGAGGTGAGTTAGAGTAATGGTCTTTGGTGTCCATTTCAGCAAGTTTGGTCGTTGGAAAGCTCCCTGCCCTACCAAAACTGCTAATGGGATAGGAGCTCTACCTACTTGGGCCAGAGCAAAATCTCAGATACAATCCAGTAGCTGAGTCTAGGAAACAACTCTGCTTCAAAAGGCTACCTGAATCTTCATTCTTTGAGAATGAAAGAAAACAAAATCTTGCAAAATGCAAGGTTTTATATATTAAAACTATGAGGAGGTGAATTCTTTGAGATGAACCATACTTAGGAGCGGGATAACATCTGAACCAAATTAGGATGTTCTCCCAACTCAGCCCTCTCAAAGACAAGGAGAGGAAAACCCAATGTTTGTTAATGGGAAGAGGTGATATACTAAATTCTGACTCTTTGGGTCCAGACAATCTCACTTTCAGAAGTCCTCCAGAAGTCACACTGTGCTGACCTTCCCAGAGTCAGTCAGCAAGTCTGCCAACAGCAAGTTAGGAGAAGAGAGTTCCTGGAGGTGGTGTTTCTGGACAGAAAAAGACTTGTGAGACACATATGGGGGACCACATGGCACCCCAGATTAAGAATCCTGAAACTATTATTGCTGGAGAAATCCATTGAGGGAATCCAAATAAACAGGTGGGAGCTCAAAGGTAGTAGGGTTCAAACTCAGAATTTAGACATCATCAATCGAACCCCAATGTGGCAGTAGGCAAGAGACTGGAGTATACACTTCTACAGTAGCTGCTGCTTACATTTCTGAGGGCTTTCTAAAATGCAGAGGAATCACTTGGGCCAGAAGAGTCAGTTGGACAACAGGAACAAATGCAAGTCCACCTTGAAGTCATGTTCTCTAAACTGAACCTTTGCATGCATGCACTGCACCAAGGCATGCACTGCACCAAGGCATGCCACTTGTAGCCATGGTCTCTAAACTGAACCTTTGTATGTGGGACGTGCATCCTCTAAAGATTCCTTTGTGATCCAGCCTTCTGTTTCAAAAAAAGGTTGTAATGACCCTAGGAAAAAGCAAAGATCACCTACATTCCAACTGTTTTCCTTCTGCACAGCATCCCTCTCCCCTGAATTATAGTCATGATGCTTCAAACCTGACCTCCCCTCAGGTACCTCTCACTTCTCAGCCCTGCCTCCCACCATTTCTGCCCATGCCAGCTCTGACTTCCTGGATCCTGGAAATGAGCTAATCTAGAAACATCTTTAGTCTGGAGATCAAAGAATGAGAAAGTAGAAAGGTGACATTTCTCTGGGGTTTTAAGCTACAGGCCAGGGACTGTCCACCAAATCCTTTGTGTTAGAGGGCTCTCAAGGCTTCTCCATTCCTATCTGTGAAAAGCATTATTAACAAAGTCCCAGGCAACTTAGACTTAGGGTGACTCCTTTATGTGCTCATACCTCACTTTCCCCTTGGTCAGTCTCATTGCTCCTAGCTAGACTTCTGCATCGAAAGCGTTCATAGTCTCATGGGATACTCTCAAAGCCATAGGGTCTTAAAGAGCTGGTTAAATCAGTGAAGAAAGATAGCACACCTCATCTTGATCTTTTCCTCCCTTCTTTGTTTTCTCCTTGCTTTCTTTCTTTACCTCCTTCCCTCCTTCCTTTCCTCACTCTTGTTGGCCGTCCTCTAAAATAGTTGCATCGACCTTTTTCCAAGTTAAAAATAACAATTTTTAGACAATCTTGCCTTTTGGTTATGACCACATAATGGAAACTTTATTCCTATGTGTGATTTCAGAAGCAGTTTTAGGTGACTAAAGCTAGAGATTTGAGATGGGAAGAGATTTCCAACTGTTCCTCCATTCTTCAGGGATGGAAAGCAGCTTATGGAGCCTGAGCAAGGAAGAGGACAGGGAAGGACTGTAAGGAGCTGGATAAACCTGGGAACTGGGACAGGGTAGGAGATTGGCCTTCCGTCCCTCCTAGGGTATACCCTCCCATGCTGACACTTTCCTCACATAAATGTATACAACTGGAGTGCTGGAGTGCTCTAGAGAGCTGGACTCTGAACACCAGAAGGAGGAAGAAGTCTAAACTCTAAGACAATCAGTCCCAAATCTGCTGAGGCACCCCTCTCCCAGGTTGGGATTGAAAGTATGTTTGACTCTGTTTCCCTATTTGTAAACATAGTATCCAAAGCTAATAGGCCTGAGCTTGCCCAGGAACAGACTAAAATGTCCTTTATAGCTACTCATTTCTACATTCCTCACCATACCCCATTTTGGGTAGGTCTTGTAATTGATATGAATAGAAAGATGAAGAAAAGAAGGCTTGAAGAATCTGAACAGTCAGGGATCATATAGTGCATGTGTGCCACAAACTCATAGCCCACTGCTTCTCTGAAGGCTTTCATAGCAGCCTTTGTATCTAATGGTTTTGCCATGAGGCCAATTTCTTGTATGTTCTCACCTCAACACCCCATCCTCCTAGTTCAAAGAGAGGGAATAAGGTTCCTTGGATATGAAGTGGCAAGTTAGCCAGTAGTAACCCAATTTATAGACGACCCTCCTGGGGCAAGGTTTCTTATTCCTTCTTTACTAGTTTTCACATCAGTCTCAATGTATCAACAGACCAGTGTCCTTACCTGTAACATGAGAGTAAATTTCATATTTTGTAGAGTTAGTACAAAGATTAAAAGATCACAGAAGCGCCCCTATGACAAGGTTAGCTAGTCAATTTAGTCTTTCAGCAGATATGAGTTTCCTTGCTATGTCTTTGAGATGATCTAATAAGGACTCAGAACTATGTATGGCCTTCCAACTGAAGTTCCAACTAGCTAGAGCTCCATGAAAAGAGCTGTCAAGCCTTGTTCTCCAGCACCTCTTCTGTGGGCTACCTTCTCCTTATTCTCTGTCCACAGTCCTGCATAAGTTGGTCGTATGGTAATGGAAGTCAGAAGGAGAAGCTGAGACAAAATCTTAGGTTCTGACTGAGGGAGAGGTGACAGGATATGGTGGTCGCTAGGAAGGGATCAGGACATTGAGGGGATGAAAAATACATGACAACAGATGACACACAGGTGGATACATATAACTCTAGGACACGTGTGCAGCAGAAACACATGCATGTGCACACATGCACACATCCAATCACACCAGTCAAGCAGCTTGATAGAACGTACTCTGGCAGAAGCAGAGGTATTAGCAGATGAGTTATATGGTACAGGTGGCCAGTCATCCAGTACTCTCTTTTTAGGGACTCTTCTGCGACAGAGGAATTGTGGGTAATAATGCCCATGAACAAGTCAACTAGACACAGTAAGTAACCCCCTTTGGTCTGCCCTTTATCCTTTTCAGCTATCCATGAGGCTCTTCCTAGTCCCTCAGGGTTCTTTGCAGTAACTTTGAAAAGCACACCATTTACTCAGAGGAGAGAGGAATTGCAGAGTTTAGGGTTGAGAGGCAGTGGGATCATAGCTCACTCTCTCAGTAGAGGCTGCTTTGCATGTTCAGTTAGCTGACCTGGGTGTCTCCTGACTGATAGAGTTCCTGTACCAGTCAGGGGCTACCACCTTCATATTTTTTGCATTGTGAAAGGCATATATATATATATATATATATATATATATATATATATATATATATATATATATCTTCCTTATTTACTCCACCACTATTTACCTCTTCTGTTGCTTATAGATGGTCACCCCAGGTCCCAACTGGTCCAACCCAATATCTATCTCTCTCCTGGCCTACATCCAGTGCCGACCTCCCTTTGTGCCTTGACGGGATTTATTTTCTTTTTCCATACAAAGCACTCAATATATTTTTCCTATCGGAACCATCACAATGACCCCGGGTGTCATCCATGCTGGGCACGCAGTAAGCACTTGATAAGTATTTCTGAGAAAGACAAATGAGTGATCTCACCATGCAAACACTGTTGTCAGCCTGACCTACAGCTCAGTCTCTACCCCTTGTCCCTCGCCTGACACAATTCTTATTGTCTATGTAGATCTTTATTTGGTTCATTTCCAAGCTCTGTAGTGGAGCTGATGCAGAGCAGAGCTTATCTCTCCTTTACCACAGAGCCTCCCAGCTTCCCAGTTGTCACTAGCAGTGCCCTTAGCCTTGGGCCTGTGGCCATTGCTATTCATTTTCCTGTTTTCTTGGCATCTGCTCCCCTTTTGCATTCCCTCTGTTCTTTCTCAGCAAGGTCTCCTGGTGTCTGTGTACCCTGACTCAGGCCGCCACGCTCTGTCTTAAGACCACGTGGCAGTTTCCTATCACATTTTGTATCTATTGCTACCCTCCCTCCCCATACAGCTGAGCTCAGAAGGAAATGTACTTTAGGTGTCTGCACTGTCACAAGGAGCACCTGGGGAGTCTGTGGTGACAGACAAGGAATGGATGAATGGCCTTGCATCTACTGAGGCTCTCTGTGTGTCTTCCCATGACTTAAGTCACCACTCAGAGGACTGACAGGGGTCTTCTGGACTCATCAAGTTCATGTCACACCCAAACCAATTTGGAACTCACTGCTGTACCACGCTACTTCTGTGTACACACAACTCATTCCCACGCCACCTCTTGAGCACTGCTCTTCTACCTGAGCTGTCAGGGTACAGCTCTTTACTTAGAGCCACACGGTGGGTGGAGAAGCTGTGATAGACAGAGCTTGGGAGCTTAAGAAGATTGCCCAGAGGAGCACCTAGTCTCACCCTTCCCCAACCAAGCCGGCTTCTCTTGATTCTGTAGTCCCCAGTTCCTTCCTTTTCCTGGTTCCAGGAAGTGCTCCATGGTACTATGCTCCTTTCAGAGTCAATTCTAGGATGGGATTGTCCAAATAAATAAATGACCAAAAGAAGGAGACAAGAAAACTCTTCACTTTCTCACCATGGGCTTCCTCACCATCTTCCAAAGCAAACTTCAATCTTAGTCCCATCAAAAGGAGTTTCTCATGAGAAGAATGAGGGAGAATGTGAGCCCACATTGCCGTAACTCTATGCCCCAGAGAAACCTCTAGGCTCCCTGAGTCATTGTCCCCTCCAAGTCTATTCATGCAACGTTAAGATACTTTCTAAGATATTCCTTAAATGTCTTGGGAGTGGAGAATTTGCTAAAGGAGCCACAAAGGAAACCAGAAACCTTTTTCTTCTGTTTTCCAGATGTTACCATAATTATTGCCAAGAGCAAGGGGGAGGGCCTCCCTTCACATTGCCTGAGCAATGTGAGTTTAGGAGATGGGACAGAGTCAAGAAACAGGTGAAACCAGCAGATGAGTTCAGTGACTTTTGTGGTATCCTGACTTTCCTAGGGACCATGTGAGGTAGACAGAGGAGCCCAGGCAATGCTAGAGGTATATGTGTGTGTTGGGGGTGGGGAGGATAGGGACGTCTTCCAGGCCCAGATGTGACCTCTCTGGTCTTAAGAGCCATACCCACACCTCCATGTGATCTCATTTTACCCTCTGGCAATACGGTGAAGGAGTGGTCAGATTACATAAGGAAGCCATCTGTTCAAGGTACATCAGGCAAGTCCAAAGAATGGAAGGAGAAAGGAAAAACTGGAGAACTGCCGTCCAAAGCCGTCCAAAGCACAGAGGCTACTTGAGAATGCTAAGGAGACAGTCTGTGGGTTAGGATGGGATGAGACATGGTGGAAAGGGCAGGAAGCCAGGTATAGGTATCCATTGGCTGATCCTGAGACAGCATTGTCCTCGGAGTAATGGAAAGTCCATGGGTCTGGAAGGCTAGCATCTGTCACTCATCCTTTTCACAGATAAGCTAATGGACTTTCCAGAAAAAAATAATAATGAAAAGTCACGTTTTGGGGACAAATCACAGAAGGCATATCTCACAGTGTCTGTAGGAAATAAACCTCCCCTCACTCTCAAGTCAAAAGAACTAAACAATATCAGATGTTACACTCACGGCCTTCTGGCTCCCATGTGTGCTACCCAGTGTTGAGGTGATAAGAGGGAGGGGCGTGACCACAGGTCGATGTTTGTGAAACACTGAGAACCAGCCGTTCAGCAAGAAGTCATTGAAAACATGTTGGATAGCAATCACCAGCACCAGAGGCATCCTGTGCAGGTCTGTAAGAACTGAAAGTCACAGGAAACACAGACAATGTGAAATTCTGGAAAATGGGTATATATACAGCAAGTGTCTACATGTGTACACTTCACCCTTAAATTACTGAACCAGAATTTCTGGTGCTTTGTGAGAAATGGGCAAAGCTCCTTCTTTAGTTATGATCTAGCTTCTTTAGTTATGATTAGGTCACTAAATGATGATTGAAATCATCTAGAAAAATAATTAACTTGCTTATAAAACAACACACACACTTACTGATTGCCAACACATTTCTTTCTGGTGCTAACAGTGAATCTAGATGAGCATTTATGCGCCGCCCATATATGTGTATTCTGACGGATTTATCCCCATTTTATAAAAAAGATCCTCAAGATCAGAAAGAAAGAGTGACTTGCTTAAAGCCATTTTCTTAGTGTGTGGCAAAGACCAGCTCTGACTCATAACTGCCTGTTTTCAAACTATGTTTCCTTCTTTGTAGCAACCACATTCTTTGTCTTTTCCATGAGGTAGAATCAGGGGCTGGGGTAGGTGATACAGCTTGAAGAGTCTCTTTCATCACAGAAATGATTCTCAGCCCAAATATGAGCCTTCTTCCTTCAGCAGCACATATGGCTGTATGAGGCACATAAAGGCTTTGAGAAGTCAGTAAGCAAAGATGAGACGGTCTGTGGCTTGGCCTTGTGCATTTTCCAACCAACAAAAAGCTGTCTGCTAAAGTGCTTAGAGGAAGGGGTTAAGGGAACAGCAGCTATGGAGAGGGGGGAGCAGTGACAGGAGTCTAAGTAGCTCAAATGCAGAATCTGGGAGCTGAGGGAGTCGGGCACTTCGGTTGGGAGCGCTGCAGAAAGGAAGTTAGGTAGATGAGAAAGGAAGGAACCTTCTAGAAGGACAAACAGGGTAAAGCAGCCTGCTATAAGGCAGGGAAGAGTAGTGAGAAGGACATAAGGACAGAGTAATGGGGAGAGAACAGAGTAGGCAGGGGAGGAAACCAGCAGGAAGATCAAGAAGGGGAGAGCGGAAAGGGGGAGGGGGGAGAGAGAGAGAGAGAGAGAGAGAGAGAGAGAGAGAGAGAGAGAGCGCAAGCGAGCCAGAGCCAGCGCAGGTCACTAAATGAGCTTATTCTTTCTAAGCCAAACTGGCAAGTGAATAAATGCTAAACTTTTAGAAATGCTCTGTGGTCCAGAAATTCTCAATTTTTGATCTCAGGACATTTTTATAATATAAAAAAATGTATTCCAGCTCCGAAAAAAAGAAAAAAAATGTATTTAGAAAGTTGTTGTCCAGGAATATTTAATTATGTGGGTTACAGGTATTTAATAGTTGTTATAACCCAGAAGAATTAATATTTTATGAATAGTTTAAAATCCATAGTATAATAAGTTCTTTCATGTTAATATAAATATCTTCACAAAATAACTATATTTTCATAAGTATTTGCTAAACCATTGTTATATTTGTTGCCCAGTTTTGTTTCACAGACGACAAATGGGTTCTGATATCTGCTTCAACATTCAGTGTCACGATATGTTGCATTGGGCAAAGTATTTGGGCTGAAATCTGGCCTCAGATATATAAAGCAGGGAGTATGTTAACCACTTTTTAGATAATTACGTATATTTTTCTCAGAAACTACCTCCAAATTTATCTCTCTCCTTCTCCTTCCCCACCCACCTCTCCAGCATATATATGTCCCAATATATGGGGCAGTAGCTAGGATTGATCCCAGGGCCTTACAAATGCTAGCCAGCCAAATGTTCTACCACTGGGCTACCTTCACAGCTAACACATGACATTTGCTTAAAGGCTAGAAGCGATGTGGGATAGGGAGTCTCATCTGTAAAGCATTTGTATTCTCCTGCTTCACAACACTTGCTCTGCTTTGCTTCTCAAAAGGGTGACTTACCCATGCATGATTTGTAGCACTTTATATCTGGTCACCTGGAAAATGCAAGCTTGCTGAGTTCTACAGCCCTGCTCCATTTACAGTGGAAACCCCACTGCACATCCTGGAGAACAAGAAGACTTAGACTGCGCGGACTTCCCAGACAAGCTGGGAAGGTCTTGGGACATCTAATGATGCCATATAATAATTTGAGAATCACTGTTGTGGTGAAATGACATATGTCCCAAACTGGGAAATCGGCGTCGTTGGAGCCAGCTCTGACGTCACCTTTCATTAGCTTGGCCATAAGCCTAGACTTCTCTGGGCCTTTTCAGCCAAGATGCACAATTGACTCTTTCTTTCTTTCTTTCTTTCCTTCCTTCCTTCCTTCCTTCCTTCCTTCCTTCCTTCCTTCTTTCTTTCTTTCTTTCTTTCTTTCCTTCTTTCCCTCTCTCTCTCTCTCTCTCTCTCTCTCTCTCTCTCTTTCTTTCTTTTCAAAAACTATCTAACTTTATTTTATGTGCATTTGTGGTTGGCTACATGTATGTCTGTGTAAGGGTGCCAGGTCCTCTGGAACTGGAGTTATAGACAGTCATGAGCTGCTACGTGGGTGCTGGGAATTGAACCTGCGTCCTCTGGAAGAGTATCCAGTGTGCTTAACCACTGAGCCACCTCTCTAGCCTGATTCAGTATTTCTCAATCTTTCCTCATGATTTCCCTGGTTGTGCCTTTCACTGCTTGGGTTAACACTTCCAGGAGGCCTAGCCACCGCCCACCTCTTCTACAAGATGCTCCATGTTTTCTGCCAACCAAGTGTGGATGCCTTTGTTTGTTGTGGAAATCTTATGTCATCTTGCCCAGAGTTAAAATGACCAGGGTGATTGCTTGGTGCCAAGGGGTCTGCCCCACTGCCCCCCACAAACTGAATTGAGACACCGGAAAGTAAACCACTCACCCTTTCATGCTTGTGTCTCCTTCTGTCACTCTGCCTGACACAAAGTAGGTTCCCTGTGAAAACGGAATTAATTGTTTAGTGTGTACCAGGAGGATCTCTGTGTAAGGCTGAATGGATATTTATGGCAGAAGAGGCTGGGCAGAGGTGACTGGGAGGTGAGAGGAGAAGAATGACAGTGGTGAAAGCAGCGAGAAGACTGATGGGAGACGGAGGGGAAAGGTCAGAGCGTGGGCTTATGGACCACAGACGGAGATAGAGACTTGGGGTGTGATGGGGCAGGGCATTTCGGGTAGATATAAAGGATGCCAAGGAGTAAGAAATGCACAGATAATTGGAATGGGAATCTAAGATATTGATGGGTGGAGGGGCTGGGCCTTAGGGGCATTGAGATGCTTATTTACATCAGTGAGACGCACGTACCGCGAACGCAAGACACGCACCACGCATGCACGGCACGCACAGGGTGACATGGATGGAGGAAGCCTTGTCAGTTCTCACGCCTCTGAGAAGGAGCCAGCCCACAGGACGCCCAAATGGGAGAGCAAGACACTCCAGCCTCGGCCTTTTTCTCTTCAAATATTTGCAGAGAGCAAAAGCAGCGTGAGCCTGGGGAATGCGGTGTTTATTGCTCACAGCACATTAAAATTCAGATTGGCTGGCGCAGTATCCCCAGCATAACCGCTCTGCACTGATATTTTTATAACTCTTAATATCAAACAAATTGCCTCTTCACCGAGACAGTTTAATGTGACGGGGGCCATGCCCGCCAGCTTCCTCGTGCTGGCCCCATAAAGATCACCGTTCTGTTACTGGGGACAGAGGAGCCATGAATTTCCTATCAAAAATATGACTAGATTATGCAGAGTAAATCTTGGACCATATTAAAAAGATCATAGTGTTTTAATTTCTTTCTCTCCCCCTCTCCCTGATGCCTGCCATCACATCTTTTCGTACTAATAAAATGAACTAGGGGGTCGGCAGGCTGATTCAGCTATAGCTCCCTCCCTCCCTCCCTCCTTCCTTCGCTCCATTCTTCCCTCTCCCTCCTTCCTTCCCTCCATCCCTCCCTCCCTCCTTCCCTCCTCCCTCCCTCCCTCCCTCCCTCCGTTCTTTGTGTCACGTCACTTCCCACCAATTATCAATTGGTGATTTTAGCTTCACTCCACCTTAGAGCCCACCTTTCCCTTCTATCCTCTTGGTATGGAAAAGATTTGGGATGATGTAACTAGAAGCCCGACAATCATGTGCATTTAGGGCCAAGAGGGCCTTCTTTGGCTTGGGCATGTTTTGAACATCTCGTGGGCAGCTGAAGGGGATCCGAAGCTGCAGCTTTCTTCCAAAGCCCATTCCATGAAAGATCCCAGCCATGAGTGCCTCCATGGTGGTAAAATGCTGGACACTGGGTTTTTCTCTCATTTGTGAATCAAAGACCCAGGAAAAGGTCAGTCAGAGCAACCCACTTGAGATGGTAAATGTGACATTTACTAGCTTGAGATGCTTTTCTGTTATCAGCCATTCCCAAATATTGAAAACAGTCTGTGGCTTCATCCAGTGCGTCTCCTTCTTCCTGTCACCCCCTGTGTTTGAGAGCTGCTCCGTCTGCCACCAGTCATTGGTGTAAGGCCTTCTTAGGAGCTGACTGATTGCATTGAGAAGAAAGTCAGTCCTGTGCACATATACTTTATTTTGCTTACAATAAAAGTGTTGATGACATACACACAAAAGAACTCATGGCAAAGTTAATTCCTGAGGTCCAGGAGTTCCAGATAGATAGGAGAGATGGGCATTAGTCACAAATCCTCATTCTCTGAGGAAGAGGCGTGACCCTGCATGTCAAAACCCTAACCCTCTTTCAGGACCACACGAGTTTTCCACTTTTATTTCTAATATGCTTCCATCTCAGGTCCCCACTTTCCTCTCTAATATACATTACTAGAATTTTTTTTTCTTGCTGGAGTTGTAAGATACATAGGTCTCAAACCTGGGACAAATGGCTGAGGTGCCTATTTAACATATCAAGATGGACCTGGTAACCAGCATCCCTCAGGCCCTACCTGCTGGGGGAGGTGTTGGTCCTCCTGGTTGGCATCACCCCTCCCCACTTCTCCAACCCAGGGGCTACACTGCCCTTCCTTCAACCTTTGGTTACTCCTCCTCTTTGGACCTCTTGGCTGCTGCTGGTCTCACCCAACCTGCCCTCCCATGGCACAGCTCAGTCTAGTCACTGCCCAGACTCATCCAGATACCCCTGCTTCTGACTGTGCTCCCCGACACATCTATAATAAACTCTCTCCTCCAGCATACCTACGAACAGTCAACCTTTCTTCTTGTACTTTAAAAAAAATTTTGTTCAAGGATGACCTCATCATTTTCAACTTTGAAATTTTAATACACTTTGAAATTAGTGCCATATATATATAAAACCCCAACAGAGATCACTGCAACCTCATTATATTTTGCTATATTTATTTGTAGATATCTTAGATAGATTCAAATCCAACAATCCTTTGGTTTAAGTACGGCATCTCTTTTTGATACTTGAAGCAGCTGTAGCCTTGCCCACTTCCTAGATTCCAGAACACTCTCAGACAGTCCTGGCTGACAGACTTACAGACTTGATTCCAGACTCTCAGACAGTCCTGGCTTTCAGACCCAGAGTATCTTTGGAAACCTGCAAAATTCCGGAAAAGGTGATCCAGTCAGAAAACTTCAACTTGGCCCAGTAGATTGTGTTGTCAATTTGATGTAGATTGTCAAGTGTCACACTTTGTCCTGTGGAAACTTGGAAGGGGTGGGGGATCAGATAGCTGCTTTTATCACTGTGATTAAAATAAGATAAATAGAACATGGTGCACTAACACCTTCAGAAGAGTAAAAGCAAAAATGATGGAAATGAACAAAATATGATCCTTATTAAAATAATCTTATACAGAACAAGCAAAGACGTAAAACAGTAGATTTACTCAGAGTTACGCCTTAGGGATTACCAAGGGGCCCAACATGAAAGGCTGTGACTCGAGTTCAATCCTGGGACATAGACACCAGGAGAGAATCAACTCCTGTAAATTATTCCCTGGCATGCATGCATGTGCATACACACAGCACATGCAAAGTGAGATAAAATAAATATAATAGAAATTATGCTTAGGATGTATTTCATATACACATAGAAATTACATGAACTATAGTAAAAAGGTGAAAGAATGTTGAGTAGGTAAAAGCAGATCACACATGTTTACAATGTATTAGCTTTTAATACATATTTCAAATTTAGAAAAATATCAAACTATCAATAGTAGAAATAACAGGTGGCTTTTAGGTTCTCCCCCTCCCCCAATCCCTCGGAGCTGGAGATTCAAACGAAGACTATTTCCGTGCTGACGCTACATGTCCAGCTCTGTATTTTCCTCTTTATGCTTCTCTGTCTTGCCTTGAAAGTATGTCGCTTTTAAAATAGAAGACTAGAGAAGGAGATTGAAAAACTGGTTCTGTTGACATTTCACTGGAGCTGGAAACACATCCCCGAGATCTCAAAGTCATTCATCTGTTCATGCACTCACTTTGCAAATAATATTTAAGATCTAAAGTGAGCTAGCCAACTGGCATTGCAGGAAATTCAAACAGAATCACAGCTTTTCGTTCCCCAACAAACAGGAGCTAAATTCCTGACTTTGAAGAGAGGCCTCAGAGCTACCTCTGCCCAGAGCCTCCAAAGCTGCTTTTAATTCTAGAGCCCGAGGCTGAAGACAGCACAGCCTCCTGTGCCCCTGAGCGGTGACTATAACCAGGACATGAACTACACTCCAAATGGGACTGGGTGTGGCTAAATTGTCTTGTGCCTCTGTGGTTTGGGGCTGTTCCCCACATCCACCACCACCTCAGCCTGTCTTCTGTCAGGTTTCTTCCAAGCCACCCCAGAGCAGCTGCCCCACCGTGGTCTCCAGTCTGTTGCTTGCACCTTACTAGAGGTCTCAGATCTTGTCGGCGCCGCATCCTGGGAACTGAACCGCTCCTGCCCTGGGGCTGAAGTTCTTCTCCTGGGGGGGAGGGAGTTCCCTGGAGACTGCAGTGGACTGGGGAGGTCCCAGTAGGGGGGCACGCGGACGCCTTTTGGGGAGGAAACCGTGTACCATCCGCTCTCACTCGCTGCCAGCCAGGGTTTTCTTCCCCCAGTGAGTCTCTTAATTTTGCTCATTTATCTTAAAGAGCTCCGTAAGCGCCGTGGGGCTCCGGCGGGGGCGCCGCACGGGGGCTCAGACACACGACCCCCACGCCTGCCTCCCAGAGGAACCATCCAGCGCGGACCAAATCTCATTTTCCTACAAATAGTTTGTCAGAAGCAGCAGGGTAAGTAATAAATCACAGAGAGCGAGAGAGTGGAGAAGGAAGGGGGAGCGACTGGGAGGGGAGGGCGGGGCGAGGGCGGAAGGAGGGCTAGGGGCGCAGTCGGGAGAGCAGACCTGGAGTGGGGGCTGCGGGGACAGAGCGGAGGAAGGAGAAAGGAGGGGGGAGACAAAGAGACCGGAAAGAGGGAAAGGAAGAAAGAAGGAACCTGGGAGTTCAGAACGCCAGGGAGAAGGAGGGCTGGAAAGAAAAAGGACTGAGTGAAGAAGAAAGAGCAAGGAATGAATCAGGAAGCAGAGGGGAGGGCGAAAAAGAGGAAGAACATGAATCTAAAGGGACATGGAAGGAGAAAAAAAGACTTCTGGTGAAGACGTGAAGCCCAGAAAGGATGGTGGGCAACACAAGGCCTCTGCTGTCCCCAACTTCCCACAGGGAATTTGAGCTATGGTGGACCCCTAACCCACTGTTCCATCTGTGGGCTAACTGGTGTCCCTGTTCCTGGCGCGCGCGAACGCCTGTGCGTGTGCGTGTGCGTGTGCGTGTGCGTGTGCGTCTCTTGGAAGCAGGGAGATCCTGTATCAGGGTTACTGTGATGGAACAAGCCAATGCACTCCTCCAAGCCTCAGTTTTTCTATCTAGCAAATGGGAATAATAAGCCTCATTTGCATGTTTGGGAACAGGAGGCCCTGCTGAGCAAACTGGTGATTAAGCTAAAGGGAACCTTCCTTGAATTGGTGCAGGTGGACTTGGTCCTTGGACTCTGGGCCTGGACGATGGACCCTCCAAAGTCTGTGCTTTGTACCGCCTCTCCACACTGGGACCCAGAAGCTGTCAACACAAGCACACTCCAGTGATTTTTGTGTTGGCTTTATCCTCCCTCAGGAAACAGGGAATGCTAGTGCGATCATCCACTGTCAAACTCTCGGAGCTTCTGGTACAAAGACGGCTGATGGGGAGGGCCACAGCACCAGCTCTCCATTTCAAACACACAAGGCTTCAGTTCTGACCCTCCTAAAACTCCATCTCTCCTTCCTGGTTGCTGGTAGGATATGGGAGGGGTGGGGGAAGAAGAACATCTTTACTTGTGGGAAGTGGAGAATGCTGGGGAGAAGTGGGCGGTGACCTCAGAGTTACCCCTGCTCTTAGCATATTGCTAGTAAGTGGTGAGCTCCGGAGGTGGATGGAATTTGTTTAATTTTGCAACTACATTCATTACACACTCCTTATGGCTGTAAAAAAGCAGATATTAGTCCATGCTGTGGAAATGGACAAAGATGACCAAGAATGCATACAGCCCAAGAGGGAGGTTTGAGTTTAGAGCAGTTTGTCTCAAAAGCTTATGTCCCTTCTGTGGCTGCCCAGGGCTCATCATCAGGGCGACTTGAATAGCCTCTGTGGTCTTGAAGGTCCCCACAGGTCTGAGGCACCAGGAAGTGTGAAATGATGACAAACGGACCCACATCTATGACACCTGCTGTCGTAAGGGTTTGCTGCTATAAAGAGGCTCTATGGCCACAGAAACTCTGATGAAGGAAAGCATTTAATTGGGGCTAGCTTAGAGTTCAGAGGTCATGATGGGAAGCATGGAGGCGTGGTGCCGCAGAGTTCTACATCTGGATCCACGGGCTGTAGGGGAAGAGAGTGACAGTGGGCCTGGCTTGAACTTCTGAAACCCTGGAGTGCACCCCAGGGACACACTTCCTCCAACAAAGCCAACTGTCCCCAATAGTGCCACGCCCTGTGGGTCCACAGGGATCACTTCACTCAAACCATCACACCTGCCCAGCCTTTTCCTGGCCTTCCACACTCTACAGAAGGGTGCTACAGGGTACCCCATTCTAGGCATCTAGGCATTTGGGGATTCCTTGTTACTGGCACCATCCTTTAGTTGTGAGCATCAGGCCACACTGCCCTCACACAGACTCAGTTCCCAGCACTCTACTTTGAGGAGGGTTTTAAGGACAAAGTCCCATTTCTCATAGCCTCTCTCATTTCAGCTCCTTGAAATCCCTCCTCCTCTCCCCCTTTCCTTCTGACATGGTGTCGGGGAATCTCATCTCCAACTCCAGGGAGAAACAGAGTCTGGGGAACAGAGTCAGGTTCTCACCTACCTGGATCAGCTCGATGACTCTAGGCAATTTTCTTCATCTCTCCAGAGCTCAGACTCCTCAACTGGAAAATGGGGATTTAAAAAAGAAACTATCCCAAATTCCCAAGGCTGCAGTGGTGAGCATTAATGCACAAGCTGTGGAAATGCTTTACAAGTGAGAGGGCCTCTTGGCTCCAGCTCCCCAGCCTTTCACTTGACATGAATACCATCACTGATCCCAGGTCTGAACCCCAAGGACAGCAGGTGCCTCTGTGTTCTGCTTCCCCAAAACAACAGAACTTCAAACTCAAAGCAAGCTGTGTGACTGAATCAACCAGGGAGGCCGGGTAAAGTGGTGTCTAAGAGCTGGGTAGGAGTGGAAAGTTGTTTCCAAATTTCAGACCTAGTGTTGTTATCAACGTTACCTTTTTTTTTTTTTTTTTCCGGAGGTGGGGATCGAACCCAGGGCCTTGTGCGTACTAGGCAAGTGCTCTACCGCTGAGCTAAATCCCCAACCCCCTCAACGTTACCTTTGAATAATCATCTTTCTTCTTTGTGCCTCAGCTTCCTTTCCATAAAATGGGCTAATAACAATGCCCTTCCCGTGGAGCAGGCAATGCATGGGCTCTCTCCTTCTCCTTCCCCTCTCCCACCCCTCCCCTTCCCCCTCTCCCTCCTCCATCCCCTCCACACTCACACACACACACACACACACACACATACACACACACTCACACACTCACCCACACACCATGCAGTAAATAGCTACTCTAGTTTTTGTTTTGACATTTTTAGTGACTTTTCTCCGCAATTGTCCAACAGCATATAACTGTCTTTGTCCTCTGCTTAAGCCACAGCCACACCAAAGACCTTAACTCCCTGCTTCTAGATCACCTAGCTCAGCCTAGAGCCACCCCAGGACTCTCAGCTTTGTGTACTACAGGAAGAGGCAAAGGCGCAGGCTCTGTGAGGGGACGGGATGCTGCCCAGTCACCCAGATGCTCTACCACTGAGCTAGCTCTCCTCACTCCCACCCCCCAGCACTCTACTCAGAATTCTCTCAGCTGATAGGGATTTGTGTTCCCCAGGGGCTCAGCACTGAGTCCTCCAGGCCTGTTCTAGTCCAGTCTTAGAAATGGAAACTTTGTGCTCTTCCATGTTCCCCCACATCGTTTATTAAGCCCATTCCTGCACATTCTAGACTTGGGCCACACCCAGTGACTAGCCCTCCCCTCACAAGCTTCTAGCTCAGGCCATCTTGCCCCTGAAGGCTCTCTTCCTCCATGAAGCTCTCCTGGACTGTCTGCCTGATGGATGGAAGGATGTTTCAAAAATCCTTCCAAAGGGCACCATTCATCTTTGGAAACTATACGCATGAGGTATTTTATCTCTTTTCTAAACTGTGCTTTCCTGTGTGTTGATATAATAGATATGGCTGACATTTTAAAGTCCATTTTCAAAACATATACTGTCTGGTCTGTGGTTCCTGAATATAAAAGTCTGTAGAACTGCCTGACTTGGATTTTAAACCTCTGTGGGCAGAGACCTCAGTGCATCAGCCGGAGAGAGAGGGAATCCATGAGTCTAGCCTCGGAGTCCAGCAGATACCACTGGGAGAATGCTACAGACGCCACATAGGGAAAGGGCCATTTCTACACGTGTGGACTCTTTCTAGGCTAGCTCGGATGCTGCAGCTCTCTGATTCCCCCAACAAGCACTGGAATTCTTTCTGCTCTCACCTTGTGCGGCCCTGTCTTGGGATAGGGAGTGGATTTTCCGAAGGAACTTCAGACAGATACATCCATGTGTGGCTTTGCTTTCTTTCTTCATGACTTTACTGAGAAGATCCTGCCGTTTCCCATTAACTTTTGTGTTCCTTCTTTTGCAGCAGCCCTGCAGTCTACTTGGCACTTAGTAGATGCTCAATAAATCCTTAAGGAAAGGGAGAAAAGGTGGAAGAGAAAGGATAGATGGGAGAGAAAAGGAAGAAAGGAAGGAAGGAAGGGGTGGAGGAGGGAGGGAGGAAGAAGGAAGGAAATGCGGAGAGTGGAAGCAATACTCAACACACGGGCTTTCTCTATGATCTGTCAGTATGTGTCACCTTGTCATTTCAGTTCCAACAAGGGGACTGGAACACAGAGTGATGTCTTCCTGTTGCCCTGAGGACAGACCTCGTTCATGAGTACACTGTGTGGGAGCAGTTAGCTAACAGCAGTTCACCTGTTTGTTGAACTTGACCTTGTCTGTAAAATTTATTTTTTCCAGTCAAGGTGGCTTCATGCCTGTCTTTTTTGAAAGGATGTTTTTTGTTTATTCTTCAGCAGTTTCATACATGCATGTATACAGTATATCTTGATCACTCGGTCTGATTTTCTGACGAGATGTCGGCTGGATGATTAAGATGGCTCTGATCTGCAACCTTGAGCCGGAGCCAGCAGAATAAGAAATCCATCAACAGGACTACTTGGCATAACAGGAGGTTACCAGGCAAAGGGAGAAGCTGGAGCAGCAGGGGTCTCTGGTCCTGGTACAACTGGGAACTGAGGCTCATATAGCAGGCACGCAGATTCTGTCAGCTGAGACCTCAGATTCTGGGCCAGATTGCCAGGGGTCATCACAACATGGCCATGGGCAATGTGTGGACCTAAACTTGTCCTCATCCATAAAACTTATTTTTTTCAATCACGGTGCCTCAGTTTGTCTATATTGAATTTTTAAAATTTATTTGATAGCTATCTCATACACATACACACTGAATGTTGATCTATCACACCCTCTCAGTCCCCAGGCTCTGTCCCACTGGACACACGGCTCTCCCACTGTCTCTCTCCACACCCCCACCTCCACTGTTCCCTTAGTGTTGCTTGCTGGATGTTGACTAATCCTGCCAGCTTTGATCTCGTCCTCATGTTCAGAACTAAAGTCAGTTTATGCTTACTATTGAGTGTGGTTACTCCGTGTCAACTTGACTGAGTTAAAATCATCTAGAAGACACATCTCTGGATATGTCTGTGAGGATGTTTCTGGTGAAATTTAACTGAGGAGGTGAGACTTTTCCTGAGTTGGGGTATAGCAATTTTATGGATTGGAGTCTAAAAAGAAGAAAGCCAGTTAAATTCCAGAATCTCCCTCCCCTTCCCTTCCCTCCCTCCCTCCTTCCCTTTCTCCCTCCTGCCCTCTCCCCCTCCCTCTCTCCTTCTGTTCCTCTTTCCCTCTCTCCTTCCCTCTCTCCCCCTCTCTCTCCTTCTCTCCTTCCCTCTGTCTCCTTCTTTCATCTTCCCAAATGTGAGGAGTCTACGCTTCAAGCTTCTGTTGTCATGAACGACTTGCTATACTTTCCCACTGTGGTGGGCTGTACCCTCTTGAACCATCAATAGGAATCCATTTCCTAAGTTGCTTTCTGTCAAGCATTTGTTTGAAGCAAGGAGAAAGGTAACTAATAAATTAAGCTAAAGGTGAATTATTCAGTTGATAAAGTACCTGCCACTCAAATGTGGGAACCTACATTCAGATCTCCAGCATCCACAGGAAAAGCTAGGCACAGTGACACACTCACTCCCACGCACGCACACACAGGATTTTAAAAGAAGCTTCCCTCTAGGAGGAAGACCATGCTTGAACATGTGAATCATTCGGCTTTAAAAACCCCCACGGTAGACGCCTCTGCACTTACTGCTTGGAAGGCCTAGGTTTTATAGTTACAAGAAAGTGGTCAGAGGTCCCTCAGCCAAAGTCAAAATGTAAAAGAGGCCAGCGAATATGCAGAGCGAGGGAGGCAGGAGCCCACTCACACTGCAGCAGCAAGAGCAGCAGACGTTGGCAGTGAGCCAGGGCTCTCTTGATAACAGAGCCTCCTCGATGGATTATTAAAAAAATCTGTTCCTCCAGGTACCTCCATTCTCCATCCTATTGGTCATCTTAATCAGAAATAAATGTCTCCAGGCCTCAGTTTCCTCTTTTGTAAGCAGGGCAGGTTGAGCTAGGTGGCTGCTGAGACCCTTCCAATCCTAACATTTTATGATCTGATAAAAACTTCAATGACATTGTTAAGCCTGCTGTCCAGAGTGTGACCCACCAACTTTCATAAAAACAATCATCATTAGCCTGTGCTAATTGGTCAATAAAACCATCACAATTTTATAGCATGAAAGTTGAGACCTGCTGACATTAACACTATTGATGAGCCAAGCAGAAGTTTGGCATTACGGATAAAAATAGCTGACTGGGAACTTGGGAGTCTTATTCAAAGTGGCATAGGCTCAAAGTTGCTGTGACTGAAATAAGAGGAGTTAATAGGACACTGACCCACATATAAAACAGTCTCATGGTTGGAAGAGCACAAGACAGTCAACTTTGAAGTGTAGGGCTCCCAGGATTGGGAATGATACAGAAAAATTCAGAGGTGGCCTATCCCACTAAAGGGCTATGCCATGTCTGGACTGGGGTCCAGGCCACCTATGGGCAGTGACTCAAGACTAGAGCCCCAAGCTTAGTCAGTGCACTAGCTCCTGTACTCCTCATACCTAGGTATACATACTCATATCTCTCTCTCTCTCTCTCTCTCTCTCTCTCTTCCTTCCTTCCTTTCTCTTTCTTCCTTTCTTTCTTCCTTCCTTCCTTCCTTCCCTCCCTCCTCCCTCCTCCCTCCTCCCTCCTCTCTCTCTCTCTCTCTCTCTCTCTCTCTCTTCCTTCCTTCCTTTCTCTTTCTTCCTCTCCCTCTCCCTCCCCCCCCCCCCCCCCCCCCTCCTCCCCTCCTCCTCCCCTCCTCCCTCCTCTCTCTCTCTCTCTCTCTCTCTCTCTCTCTCTCTCTCTCTCACTGTACTTTCTCCTTGAGCTTGATAGGATTGTACTGACATTTTAGGCTCACCTTTGAGATTTTTTCCTGTTTTATGTTACTCCGCTGAAAATCAAATAAAGGTTGTGTAATCTTACCATCTACTAGGTGCAGTAATTTCTGTACTTGAACACACTAAACCCTTAAAAAGGGGATAGGGGAGATTAGACCTCTTACTTACCACTACTTTATTCCTGCCCATGAAGATTAAATAGCCTGCCACAGTCATATGCTGATAACTGCCAGAGTCAGGTTCAAACTCAGGTGTGCTTCCTTCTGAAGTCCTTACGCCGGCACTGAGAGTTCATCTGGGGCAGTTGTGCCCTGGAGTTTATTCTTACCACTGGACTCCAGAAATTACAACGAAGTGGGCATTTTATCATGTATCCATGAGCAAAGTTGATATGATATGGGATATATTAAAATGCCACTGCCGCTGCTGTTGCCGATGATGATGATGATGATGATGATGATGATGATGATGATGATGATGATGATAAAAATAGAATAGCTTTCTCCCATCAGCACAACCTCCTATCTGTAACATATAACCTCAGTTACAGGGATATATAAACTCAAATTATAAACACTGACTTTCACAATATTTCTTTTACCAGCAGTCCATCACCTACCACTGACCTAACAGCCCACGATTCCCCTGAGCTGCTCACTCTCCGTGCAGGGTTTCAGGTGCCTGTCGGTCTCCATGCTTCTCCACTGCTTTCTTTTGTGCCCCAGGAACATCTGTCCTTCTTCCCACTCTGCCTCTTCCTTTCAGGAGCTAGTGCAGCCAACTTTAAAGTGTAAAATTGTCTGTAAAATTAACCCTGTTTTAATATCTTAGAAAATAAAAAGAACAGTCTCTGTCCCCACCACTACTTTTTCCATTTAATCATTCTTTGGTTTCTCTCCTTGAATTCTTTTCTCATTGTCCTATTTCTGAGCCAACATGGATCTTAATAGTGACTGACACACACAAGAGCACTTGCTCAAGTGAGCTGTCTGAACCACGAGGAGATACACGTTGTAAAGAAACAGAGCTGCCAGCCTGTAGAGTCCTTGAACCTCCCAGTGGCCTTCTTTACCCCCTCCCCCCAGAGTCTACCCCATCGACTCTGCCTCATCTATCTAGTTCTGCCAGAGGTTCTCAGGGCAAGCATTAGAGCTGACAGGGTTGACAGATCCAAGTCTCAGATGCGCCATTTAACTGCTTGTGGGCAGCATTGTATGACACCCCTCTTATTCCAGATGCACAGAACCTTAGCTATTCTGACTGTTGATCTTAGAATTGTAAGTAGCATTTGTAATGTTTTTCTATCAAAGCTTGGGACTTCTGAGTTCTGTTGAAACTTTAATTCTTGCTTTCGAGAACTTGGAACCAACATGGTAGTCATGGAGGAGGGTCACTGAAGCTTTAAAAAGAGTACTGTTAATAGCCTGGAAGTGTCAGGCCTTTGAGTATAGGATCTATTCAGAGCTCCCCTAATGTTTTTCTTGTGATCCACATGGAGTGAGGTTCCTTCAAAGTTTGCAGCAGCAGTCACAAGAGAAGCAATAGTGCCCAAGATAACTTCTCTACCCCTTAGAGGCTGTCAACTCTAATTGGATCCTCTATCTACCTGTGTCTCTGGAGGGACTAGGTTCTCCCTTCCCTCGCCGTAGCCTTCCCTCGCCGTAGCTTCTCATCCTTAAGTATGAAAAGTGTATAGAAGTGAGACCAAAATGAAGCTTAAAAAAAAAAAAAACAATTAACATCTAGAAGGCAGAAAGAGGAGAGTGCAGAAATGGCCTGGAGGTGGTTAAGTCAGGAAACAGAACAGCAAAGTGCAAAAACCTTCAGGAGAAAGAATCCTGATGAAAGAGGGGTATTGAAGACAATTGGTACTCAATAATGCACAGCCCAAAATCACAGGTGTCAAGGCAAGGGGACGCCCAGAGGACTGTGCCTTCCAGACCCCCAGAAAGGGGACAGCCACTTGCAGATGCAGCAGGGGCGGCTCCCGGATGCTATGTAAATGAACCAAGACCAATTCTAAATGCACTAGGGAGATGTGCTGGTTAAGAGGTCCCTGAGAGGAAGAAAGGAATTCAAGATGACTACATAACTACCCACCCCAGCTGTCCTGTCTGCAAGCTGGTTCTCACAAGGCAAGTCTTCCAGAAGTGGGACAGCCTCACTGACCCTGGCCGATATTTTATCAGCCCACGCCAGATTCTGATGAGCAGCGAAGCACTGATTATTGTCACTGATGGCTGTGGTGTCCTATTTGCAGTAGCCTCTGGGGAAGAAGAGCCACAGTCTTCTTCAGAAACTCATTTCAAGTCCTAAACTTCTAGCCTGAGACTTCTCCTTTGTCCTCAATCCCATCCTCGTCACTGAAGATGAAGAGAAAAGGTCCCCAACTCCAAAAGTCCCCATGTGGGATATAAACACAGTGTGACTTCATACTCTGAGTTTTCTTCTCCTGAATGACTCCAGATTGTTTTTCCCTGAAAATGGCAATCTTCCAGCCAGGATACAGACCCGGTACTGAGGGTGATGGGAGCAGAGTCCTGCCTGGTACCCAGCCTTATCTTTTAACACAGTTCACCTGGCCTTTTGGCGTGACTGCTCTGAGCCCATTCAGAAGGGAACAGTATAGTAAGGTAGCTCACATAAGTTTACATTAGTTCTAGGGGGCATCTGAAGCTTCAGTGGGTACCAGATATGCAAGTGATTCACAGACACGCATGTAGGCAAAACACCAATACACAGAGAGTGAAAATTTTAAAAAAGTCTGCCTTGCAAACACATCACCTAACCTACATATACCCCAGGGTACAGACAATTAGCCACCGCTGGCGACTCTTCTGCACTGTGGGTACTGCTCACCTGAAAGCCAGGTACCACCAGGAAGGTCTAAATGAGAGAAAAATAAGTGAATCTCATATGCACACTGACCGTGCATTTCTATCGATGCCCACATAGATGTCTATGTTTGGACACTAAGTCAAACACAGTTAGGAAGGAACACTTGTGGTCATTGGGGGGCGGGTGGAGGATGGGATGGGGCAGGATGGGGGCAAGAGTGGGGGTGGGGAGAAACAAGGAGAGTTGAGTGAAAACCTCCAAGCGAACTAGATCAGCTCTTTGGAAAGTAAACTTATAAAGTTGAAGAGCAGAGCTGGGGATTCAGTTTAGTGATAGATTGCTTATCTTACATGCAGAAAGCCACAACATTCTGCCTAGGCCAAACCTGCCACTTCACTACCATGTATTTTGGCACACAGGACAAGAGGAATAGAGGCAGCTATGGCTGTCACCTGGAGGGTATTTAGCATATCCTTAATGTAAAGAAAGAGAGTTAGTTTGCAAGCCAGGGATGTTTCCCCAGCAAAATCTCATGGGCAGTACACTGCAGCTTATGGGAAACGTTCCCTTCAAAACGGCTTTTCTTGTGGTGGGAAGACATATAGAACACTGATAACGCTGGAGAGAACTGGAAGAGCTTCAATTTCACTCATACCTTACTTATTCAAAGGCCTTTGGGAAGCCTCACTTGACAGCCAACCAAAATCGGGCAGATTCCCCTCATGTTATTACAAATTGCTCTTTGATGAAAGTTAGAAAAAAATTATGGTGGTGTTAAGCACAAGAAGCCAGCATCAGAAAGACAAATTTCAAGTGTTTCTCTCATATGCCGAACCTAGATTTTTTTAAAGTCACATGAAGCTAGAAGGTGAATTATTTAATGAAATAAGAGGGGTCCTTAGGGTTGAGGGTAGGTTAGGGGTGGAGGCAGAGAGGATGATGGGAATCGATATAACACAGTGCATTGTGTATGTATGAAAATGTCATAATGAACTCCATAACTTTGTGTAAGAAATAAACTCTAAAACAAGCGAAGGATTGTACAAATCCATCCTTCAAGGTGGAAGTGAAACTAAAATGAGGTAGCTTTTTCATGAACTTCACACACCTTTGGTGTAGAGCCCCATGCGACTGCCAAAGAACTTTGTCAGAGATCTAAGCCCAAAGTTACTGTCGGTGCTGTGTTTAGCTTTGTAGTCCAGAAATGCCAACAAGACACCTCACACGGCCATGCCATTGACTGGAGCGTGGAGCTGGGACTCGCTCTAAGGCTCATCTGGTTCTACAGGAAGAGTGAGGTGTGGAGACATTGTTTAGCTTCCTGCTTTCATCCTCTTTAAAGCTGCACTCAGT
Source organism: Rattus rattus (assembly GCF_011064425.1). Classification (NCBI taxonomy): domain Eukaryota; kingdom Metazoa; phylum Chordata; class Mammalia; order Rodentia; family Muridae; genus Rattus; species Rattus rattus. The sequence continues at coordinate 12,698,320 of NC_046158.1, forward strand.
ATCCTTCAAACCAAGTAACCAGGAGAGCTCCTGTGAACATCTCTCTCTCTCTCTCTCTCTCTCTCTCTCTCTCTCTCTCTCTCTCTCTCTCTCTCTCTCTCTCTCTCCTGGACATAGCACTGCAAGCCAAGGTTGCAATCATTGGAGCATTGGAGGCTCAAATTGCCTAATCTAACACTTCCTCTCTGTTCAACAAAACCAGCCAAGAGAGCAAACTCTTCCCTTCCAACAGACAGCAAATGTGAGGTGTAGAGTAAGCAAGGCAAATCAAGGAAGGGGTGGGGAGTGTGGTGGCTTTAAGGGATCCCCTTCTCCTAGGACTAGGGGAGTCAGTTTTTGACACCAGGCTGTAGATCACTGCAAAAGTTGCAGTTCCCTGTGAGTTAGCTCCAGAGACAGCTTTGCTGTCTGAGTAATTAACCAACAGTTGTTCCTGCTTTGTGGAACATGGACCCAGCAGTCCTTCGAGGTCCTGTGGGGACTTTTTCAGTCTGATTGGCAGACATTTGGCAGGAAGGTACAGCTTCTGCAGTGCCTGACTGAGGGGATGGAGGATGATCCAATTTATTCTCCCTGTCTGAAATTGCACTTACCCTGTACCTCTGAACTCCTCCCTTGGGGCACTCCCAAATGTGACTGTGGCCACCCATGCTGAGAATAGACCATGCTATTCCCATGATGGGGTCCAACTCAGACAGGATGCTCATTGGTGTATGAGACTTTAGATCAAATCCTAAAGCTTTAGAACTTAAATTCTAGTGTGTCTAAACTGGACGGAGCCAGTTATACAATGAGACCAACCAATGAGGACAACATTATATATTGAGAAGACTCACCATTGTTATATTAAAGGACACCCAGCCGCCCAGGGCAGGACAAAGATCCTCTCTTACTGTTGATCAAATCCCATTAACAATTGACCCTTCCCCAAATCCTGCAAGATGTCCAGTCCTTACAATCTGGACCCACATGGTCTCCTTGGAAAAGTCTTTCCTCATTATTTAAACAACCATTTTTGTGCCTTGAATACTAACATTTTATTTCAACACATAATCTAATGTTAGGTATTAAAAATCCATCAGGTGCAACTTGGAAGAGTTCTGTTGTTATCCTTCTGTCCAAACCTACATAATTATGAGTAGTTTTGGCTCTATCTGTCTTTTACATTCTGGATGTGAATCTTTTGGGCAAGTTAAATGGAACATGCTTTCCAGGTCATGCACTATAGAGGAAATAACTGCAAGTTAGACATGAAGATAAGCAAGATTCTACCATGTAGGATGCTTCCCTCACAGACTCTTAGGGAGTAGACAAGGGAGCATAGCTATCCCTCGTCTGTCTTCTCCCGTCCTCAACTCTGTTCCCAGGAACTGTAAGCCTTTCTTCTGGAGCTCCTTCAGTCCACTTCCAAGAGTATTATATCTTTGTTCTTCCTAAGGGTGAAGAGTACCTTGCTTTTCTCTGAAATTCATCCATCAATGCTAATCATTTTATACAGTGCCTTTGCAGTGTGTCAACGGCCTCTTAGGTCTGTGAACCGAAAAACTGCCTTCAGGTTTCCACATTCAGCGTGGCCTTGTCAGGGAACCTGGCTAACCCTGGTGAAGAATGAAGAAAGGACAGACACACAGGCAATCTGGAAATCTGGAGTCAGGAGTCAGATACCAACTCCCATGGCAATGTGAAACTTTAGCACCTTTTTTATGTACAGCACAGGCAGGGGTAGGGAAGCTAGTCCTCGGTAGGGGGTTCTGTAAGTGAGCAAGTTTGGGAGGAGGAGGGGGAAGTTGTTATTAACTTTTGTACACATTGCCAAATTCAAACTTACACCAGAGGAAGGCTTTGCTAATTTCTCATGGGTCTGAGGCCTTGGTCCTTGACCTGGCTGTGCCCATGTCAACAATACTCGTTCACTTACAGCTTCACTCACTCTTTGCACAGTCACTCAAAGCTCCCTCAGTGCTCAGGGGACCAAGTCACCAGACACACAGCTTGCTGATGGGCCTTTATTATGCTCAGAGTAGAAAAGAACCTCTGTGTCCCAACCAGCAATGTCTATCTATCAGCCTTAGGTGTTGTCAGCAACCTAGGCATTCAGAAACTCAGGGTTTTCTTTTGCTCCAGCTGAAATGCCTGTCTTGTCATCTCTTCAAGCCCCTCCTCTCTTGTACACTTACCTACATCTTCCTCACTTCTGAATGTTGTCTAGGGATAAGGAAATTGATCTTTGAGGGAGCATGCCTTGTTAATCCATTCCTACTCAGTCAACTTCTGTCCCTCCCTACCCCCATTCCAGGGCATGATAAGACGTGGCTAGAACGATTGCTTAATGAATAAGCCCTTGCACACTGAATTCAATGGTAGAATGCTGCAGAATGGGATGGCCAGGGGGAGGAGGCAGTAGTAGAAATGAGCTGAATATTGAGAAAAGAGCAGCAGAAAGTTCTCTTCCCTAGAAGGGTAACGAGGGGCAGCATAGGGCAGGGAGGAGCAGAAGGAGCATTGGACAGCAAGGAGGGAGGGAAGCAAGGCCAGATATGGCCATGGGTGTGCCTCTTGTTTGGGTTCTGGCATAGGGGAGATATAAAAGAGAAAGATGGAAGGACCAACACATGTGTTGGCATGACCCCTTGTCCATGAGTTCCAAAATGGAGTTTCCAAATTACTTGAATAAATACTCAATACAGAGCCTCACTGTTCCCCCCTTCAAGGAGGACAGGGACCTCTTTTTAGGAATGGAGTCCCAGGCTGTGCCCTGTGACTCAGTGTGCATTTAGCCAGTTCTCCAGGTGAACGTGTGTCCGTGAGAACCACCCTTCCAGACAGCTTCTCTAGGTTCCTAGAGCAGATGGAATCATCAGGATGGGAACTCAGAGTACTGAAGTCTAGGAGAGCCTTTAAAACCTCAAATCCTTGGGGAAACTTTCTGGGAAGATGAACATTTTTTCTCTTTTGTAGGATAGAATTATATGCATGCATGTGTATCAGAACTCATGAACAGAGCTCTTCTAAGGCATGCGCTATATATATATATATATATATATATATATATATATATATATATGTGTGTGTGTGTGTATATATATATATATATATATATATATACTGTCATGAATTGGCAATACTTTCTAAAGAACACAAATAATTCTTTCCTTGGTGACATGTTAAGATGTCACCGCTTGTCTCTTACACACAAACTCACAGATACACCATTCCAAAGCCATGATTCGTAACATGTAAGTCAAAGTTCCTGAGTGTTTCTTTGACATTGTCAGATAACCCTAGTGGATAGCAGAGCACAGAACAACCTAAGCCCTTCCTGCAGGTGCTTGCAATCAATTTTGTGGATTTGTGGAAACCCCTGTGAGAGCCCATAACTATGTGGAGGACAACATGCAATTCTCTGTGTCTCTCTACAATGCACGGTCTGGTTTGAAACACGGGCTATGGTCCTGTGTAAGGAGGTATGCCATAACTGAAGTATGGGTACTTCAACAGCTAGAAATGTCTAAGTCATCTATGGAGAGGCAAACATGAAACATATGGCAGTTTCTGGGAGGTCACAGATGCTTACTTCTGAACTAACTCTCCAGAGTCTCCCTTCTGCTTGAACCCCACCCTTGCTTTAGTGGAATCTCAAAAATATCAAGTGGCCTCCACAACCTCACACATTAGGAGATAAGACTTGAAGCCATGTCTAGTCCTCTTGGGTACCAGCTCTTTCCAGATGCCACTGTGCCTATCAGGCATTAAGCTGAGGCCTCCCCTCCATTGTCAATTTGCCAGAACCAATCAGTGGCCATATTATGTAGCACTCATTCAAGTGTCTCAGAACAGAACCCCTGAGCACCCTGGGTGACGTCCATGCAATTGCAGGCACAGACAGCCAATTGGAGGGCACAGGTGGCTGGTGCCTCCTCAGAAAGAGGAGCCACAGTGTGTGTGTGTGTGTGTGTGTGTGTGTGTGTGTGTGTGTGTGTGTGTGTGTGTGTGTGAGGGAGGTGGGGATAATTTAACTCCAGGAGATGAGGGCATGGCAAGTCTCACTGCCCCTCCTTCTTTGCCAGGGCAACCCAGGATGTCAGACAACACTGTGGCTGCCTCATTATTAGGCTGCTCTGCCATTGTGCTAGGGATAATAGTTTCCAGCCCTGGTTTTGTGTGGGGCTGCCAGCCAAAGTTATTAACCACAGGAGCTGCCTTTGAGGGACATCCAAGAGAGAGGTGAAAGGTCACCTGGAGCAGCTAGGGGAGCGGAAGTGGGAGGGAAAGGCAGTACAAAAGAAAGGGATGAGCTTCTGTCCCCTTCACCTCCCCCAAGAAACCTTAAACAGAGCCTGGGCCAGAGGGAGACTTGAGTGGGGAGGGGTCAGAGGAAGAACCTGGTGCCAGTGCTGTGGAATAGAGAAGAAGTTGGCATTTGAGGCCATCTTGAGAGCCCTCAGAGCTTTGAGGCACACTGGGGCAACAGCAAAGGGAGGAGAAAGCAGAGACTGGGCCTGGGGCTTTTCGACTCACATGGTCTGCCCTCAAAGAAGCCAACTATGTAGACCAGAATGTTCCAGTTCTGAAAGAACAGTCTGCCACTCTTCACAGTGCTGCCCAAGCTAGCCTGGTAGCATTAGAAGCTGGACATGATAATAGCTGGGAGATCCCTGCCTGAGTGTGTAGCCACAGGAACAGGCCATGGACAGAGTTGCAGAAGTTTTGTTCTTTGTACAACGATGCCTGTTTTTAGTAGGTGTGGAAACCACCCTACTCAGGGACATGACCTGCCAAGGGCCAGACCCAGGGATGGATTGGACTGGAACTTGGGGATTACATACTTCCTGCCCAGAGAAAACTAGGCCTCGGGCATTGCGCTGCAGCCTCCATTCAAGCCCTAGGCTTCATAGGCTAGGTCCCGTGGCTGGTGGACAGCAGAAGGTGTCAGTACTGTCAGCTGCCAAATGCCTGGTATTGAGGACCATGGCTTTGCATGACTCTCAAGAGAAGAGTAGAGGCCACTGTCCCCTGAGCTGTCACTACCATAGCCAGCCCTGCCAGCCCAGCAGGAGATGCTCAAACAGAATTCACTGCTCAGAACAGGGCTAGAAAACCCTGAGCCCCAAGGAGGTTCCTGGCTTCAGAAGTGAGGCGCCTACACCACTGTTGCTTCTCCAGCTACCTTACAAAGGTCAGGAGGGGAGGGCAGTGCAGGGAGGGTGTGGTGAGAGGCTGAAGTCCAAGACTGTAAAGTTGAGCCTATACGAGGTTGATAGAAAACAGTGAGTGATTCCATTCAACGACTGTTTAAGGTTCACATTGTAATCTGTAATTTCTTGCACATCTCTATCCTGATTCCAGAGATCTGCCTGGTGTGCCTTCTTCTCACGGTATGCAGGCCCTCACTCCCCCGAGACTCAAGACTGAACAAACATAGCGTTCTCCATCTATTACCGTCTACCCTACTCCAGAAGTCCAGCTCTGACCATACTAGATATCCCCACTACCCCGACACCCGTCCAGGCTCCCTGCAAGCTTGTCTGCTCTCTGATCTCTCTCCCTGTCCCGATGCTGGCTCCCCTGCCTGCGAAAGCCCAGACTGTGCTTGAGCAGTGCAGCTGGTCCAGGGATAAATACCTGGGAGAACCTTGTTTTAAAACAAATTCATGATGATAACTGATCCCCCCCCCCAACACACACACCTGTGAGAGAGACATCACAGTCTTCCAAATTGCTTAACTTATATTAACTTAGTCCTTCTGAACATCCTTATGGTCCAAAATAAAGGACACCCATCTCATACCCTGTACCCTAAATTTCTCTCCTGAACTCTGCAGATACCTTAGCCCTGGTTTGAACTGCAGTGAGGATTTCAATATACTTTGTTTTCCTTCCAACATGTTCCATTCTTACAGCATTCCAATTCCATAGACTGCTGAACTTCATGAGGTGAATGATTATGTATGGGGAAAGGGCTCAGCCTGGGGACCTGTGACTGCCAACTGTTCCAGGTCTACTCCAACCCAGTCCTTAATAACACCTAAGAGGGCCAAACTTTCCAGACTTTAACAACAAATGAATTCACAAACCACCACCACCAGAAGTGGGTGGAGGGAGCAAAAAGCAAAGAAAATGCTAAAAAAATAAAATAAATAAAAAGTAAAGCAGTCTGTATCTGCATTCTCATTAGGAGGGACATGTGAGATGAAGCGCGTTGTGTTATTAGGCATTCTCTCGATTCAGTAAGCACAGGCTGAATAAATTTATAAATATCAGCATTAAGTGAGATTTAACAGGGAGCTGTTTATCTTCTCCTGTCAGGCAGGAGGTAGCAGTCTCAGTGTATCACTCACCAGCTCTGTAGTCTGCACCCCCCCAACACCCCCATCCTGGTCATCTGCTGCAATTGGGTCTGGGGGTGGGAGGGCTACACCTCAGAGAAATGTCATCTTAGCAAGTTCAGAGTAAGCTCTGTGCAGAGGACGCTCAGGAACACACATCCTGGAATTGTATTCTAGTTCCTTAGCATCAGCCAGCATCTGGGTAACTTTGCTATGTAACGTTTCTAAAGCACATGGATATGACTTGAATAACCCCCTAAAACAGTGAAATTTAATACCCACTGGGAGGTATTAAGAAGCGTATCTTGGCAGAACCTGTAAAAACTGGTTAGGTAATGAGCTCTGTGAATGGTTTAAGCCATTTGAAAATCAAGGAATTGTTGAGTTATCTCCAGAGAAGTTTAGTTACAAAGGCCAGTTTGACTGCCTTTTGTGGTGTACCCCTCTCACATGTGATGTCCTATGTCACCTTAAGATTCTAGATTTCCACTAGCAAAATGAAGGCCCATAACCTTGGATTACTCTGGATTCTAGAACTGTGAGCTGAAGAAGCATTTATTCTCTGCAAACGAACCAGCCTACCACATTTGGTTACAGCCCCAACTGCGGCTGCTTGAAACCAGTGCCTGCTCATAGAGCTATGGAGAGCACCAAAAGGTGTTGTTTTCCAGGAGACGGGTACATAACAGGGCCACAAATAAGAGGTCTCATTAATTACTTAATGTGGTTCCTGGACTCTGCTATACTCGGTGGACCACTACAGAAACAGGTGAAGGGGAAGACCATGAAGCAGAGGGCTGAAGCCCCGAGAGCTTTCTTCCTGGCTCTTCCAGAAGCAAGTAAGGGGCAGTTCACAGATGACTTCATCTTATCAGCGTCTGTTTCCTTTTATTCTGCTCTTGAAGTTCCTGTAAGATCAAGGCCTAGGTAATGATTGCCCGGGGAATCTATATGCAACGAGTATTGAGTGCTGGATAAAGAGAAGGCTGCCAAGGACTGAGGGCTCATAACAGATGACATTGAGGTAAGAACATATGATCTATGGTCCCTTTGTGGTACCTATGGCCCTTTTCTGCTTTGACTAGATTCTAGTACAAGCCGGGACAATGTATGGGCTCCCAAAACCTTCCCAAAAGCTTGTGTTCTACCTGGTCCTCTGTTAGAGATCTAACATTCTCCCTATCACCCCAACACACAGAATGAAATCCTTACCTCTGGTTTGTCTTGAAGTACATAAACTACCAGATAAGGATAGAGTAGAGCAGCAGGTCCCCTGAAAAGAGCTTCTGAATATTAATCAATATAAATATTCAGATTTATACAAAGGCTTGAACCCTTACAAAGTCCATACAGAGTTCATGAGAAAGGAATATATCCTTGTTTTTCCACGAATGCAAGTGATATCCACAGGGTGTTTCCCATCACAGGGCAACTGTTCAACACCATTTCTTACCTCCCCCTGATGAGGCCTCCATACCCCAAGGATCCACCCATCTCTGAAAGCATTTTCACAGAGCTGTGGGTGGATGGCACATGACAGACATGTGCAATGGGAATGCATTGTGTACAGTGACCACACTGCAGGCTGGGAATCATAGGTGACCCTTCTACCTATTCCACAGATGGCTAATCTGAACCAGACTGTCCTTTCTAAGAATAGAATAAATAAAAATGTATCTCACATCATTTCAAATCATCTGCCTCTTCATTGATAAAGCAGGTCCTCTATAATACACTCTAGTCTGAATTCCAAATAGCATCATTGTTATGTAGTCTTAGATGAACAAGGTATGGAAGTTGTACTGGCTGGTTTTGTGTGTCAACTTGACACAAGCTGGAGTTATCACAGGAAAAGGAGCCTCAGTTGTGAAATGCCTTCATGAGACCCAGCTGTAAGCATGAGATCTCAACTGGTGATCAAGGGGGAGGACCCAGCCCATTGTGGGTGGTGCTGTCCCTGGGTTGTGTTCTACAAGAAAGCGCAAGCTAAGCCAGGGGAAGCAAGCCAGTAAGAAACATCCCTCCATGGCCTCTGCATCAGCTCCTGCTTCCTGTCCTGTGTGAGTTCCAGTCCTGACTTCCTTTAGTGATGAACAGCAATGTGGAGGTGTAAGCCGAATAAACCCTTTCCTCCCCAACTTGCTTCTTGGTCATGATGTTTGTATAGGAATAGAAACCCTGACTAAGACAGAAGTTCCAGGTACTAAGCTGCAGGGAAATAACAACTGCTTATGCTAGGGTGCAAGAATACTGGTTTTCATGACTTAGCATCTAGGCAAAGTCCATTCAGCATCACTTATAGGAAGGATATATGTGAGCCTCTCTACTAGAGGCTCTGAAGTAAATATAGAACCAATAACAATCATAGATTCCAGACAAACCACATAAGAGGAAAAGGGTGTCCAAGATGGGCTGAGCGAGGCCTAAGTACTGGTTCAATAGCTAATTCTACCATGGCCTAGATCACTTAAACAACAAATGATTACCACACCCCCTAGAAGGCTGAACTGAAAGGCTAAGCTCAGCATCGCTGGGCACTTGCAGAGAGTTGTGTGCTGTTTATAGACGACTTCTTGATTTGTTATTTCACAGCTGAGAAGGTGAGAGAGATAAGAAGGCCAGAGAATGAGAAGAGGCAAGCTCTTTCCTAGCTTCTCAAATCAAGGCACAAATCTCTCACAAGAGCACTACCCACATGACCCCCAAAGGTGGTGTGGCTAAAACTTAACATATGAACTAAGGCACAAGGGAACACAAGTATGTAATTTATAAAATTGATATCCTCATGTCTGCCTGCCCTAGTTTTATTTCTGTTGTTGTGATAAAATAATGATGAAACACTGACCAGAACCAACTTGGGGAGGAAATGGTTTATGGGACTTATATGTTCCAACCACAGTCCATTATTCTGAGAGGAGAAGTCAAGGCAAGAGCTCCAACAAAGCAAGGGCTTGGAGGTAGGAACTGAAGCAGAGACCATGGAGGAGTGCTTCCTAGTGACTTGCTCTCCATGACTTGCTCAGTTTGCTTTCTTACACAGCACAGAATCACCTACCCAGGGGTGGCACTGCCACAGTGGGCCAGGCCCTCTTACACCTGTCATTTATTTTAAAAAATTACCCTACAGATTTGCAGATCTACAGGCTAATCTGATGGAGGCATTTCACCAGTTGAGATTTCTTTTTCCCAAATGACAGTAGCTTTTATCAAGATAACAAAACAAACAACAAACAAACAACAACAAAACAACAGCAACAATAAAACCAACCAACCAAAAAAACTAGCTAGCATACTGCCTTACATGTGCTTAAAATCTCAATCAGAGGCCGGACAGAAGGCTCAGCAGTTAAGAAGACACACTCCTGCAGAGGCCCCAAATTCAGTTGCTGGGTCCCCCATAGGAGACTCACAACAATCTATAACTCCAGCTCTGGGAAATCTGGTGCTTCTTGCCTCAGTGGACACCTATAATCATGTACATATACTCACATACACAAAACATAAAACAAAAATTAAAAGTTAATCTTTAAAAATATCAGTCAATGTCACAGGGCAACAACAGGGTATCTAAGAGGAGTCCCTGTGAGATTTCAGTATTGAGAGTGTAGCAGAAGCCAGAGGCCTCTACACAGACCAAGGACAAACATTTGCAAGTAAAAATGTGTGGACAAAAGGGTATACTGTGTGACACAATGTGACAAACTACAGGTTCCACAATGAGAATTTTATTTTTTTCTATTTTAGTTTATTTGCTTTTGGGGGATAGGTTTCAGAGGCAGAGGGAGGGTACAAAAGTATCAGGAGATGACTAGAATTGGGGTGCATGAGTTGAAATTCACAAAGAATCAATAAAAGGTTTTAAAAAACTGCAGTCGATGGAACCAATGCAGACCAGACATCCCAAGGACTCAGTGGGGCTGAGCTTAATGTGGTTATATAGTGTGGAGTCTTTGCTTGGAAAGAACAAGACTCAAGACTCAAGAAGAGGAAAGGGTGCTGGGGACAGAGAGAGAAAAGGAGGGAAAGAAGGAGGAAGAGAGGGAGGGAGGAAAGGAAGGAGGGGGAGAGAGAGGTTGTGCGTGGAATATCTTATAGAATGAAAGAATTAATTTTAGTAGTGAGGGTGTTTGTGTAGGAAATCTGGGTTAAATTGTGTTTTCCCAAATATTTCTAGTACTTGAGAATGTGACTTTATTTAGAAATATGGTCTTGACACATAAAATCAACAATACGAGGTGATTTATACATCCCTGATCATGGTCCATGTGCCATGTGACCTATTAAGAGAGAGAGGGGAGCATTGTGAAAACACAGAGAGAGATCATTTAAAGATGGAGGTGGGATCTACAGCTGGGCTGCCACATCTGAGGGACTTCCGGATGTACTCGAAGGCAGGGGGAGGAGCAAAGAGCCCTGCCAATACCTTCTTTTGGACTTTAGATATTCAGAACTGCAAGGGGATCAATTTCTGACACTTTAGCCACCTGGACTGTTAAAAATTGTTATGGCAGCCCTAGAAAACAAAGCAATAAGTTAACTAAGTATAATTATTGTAGGGGGTTTTGCTTTTCTGCAGGAGTACTTAAGTGTTTGTTCACAGGTGCTGGAGAAGAGGAGTAACTTTTGTTTGGGGATATGGTCCATGGTAGGATGCTCATGCCACAGTGGGTGGTCACATTGTGCACGTACAGGCTGCATGAACTGGGCTCCATGAATTATTAATTATCAACAAATAAGAGAATTCAGGCTAATTGGTGTAGAGGGTGAATATGATCAAGATATATTCTATGTGTAAAGACTCAGTGAATGCATTCTATATATAAAACTTTAGAAGGATGCATCTAGTACATGAAAATTTCAAAGAATAGAGACACTCAAGTCTTCCTGATGCAGCTGGGGTCTGTGTTGATGTCTGTAGCCTGTAGGAGATGCCCATGGTATGGCTGCCACTGGAGACCATGTGGATATCTGAGGGCCAAGCTCCTGATGGGGAGACATGCTGATTTCAGTGGCTTGTGTTGCCACCTGAGGGCATGTGGACATCTGGGCCCACCCTACTGCCTGGGGCCATGTTTGGCCTCATGGTCGTATGGCAACTGGAGTCTATGTTGATGTCCCAGACCTATGTAACCACCAAAAGCCATGCAGGTGTCCAGGCTGTGGCCTGAGGCACTGTACTGAGCTGGCCCTGCCCCTTACCTGGGCAGCACACTTGGAGGCCCTGCCTCTAGCCTGCTGGATGGCTTGAGTGGAAAAGAGATGCCTTGCCCCCACCTCTCACCCTTGCCACCTATGACAGGTGGGAGAGCTGGCCCTGCCCCTTGCCGGCTACAGCATTGGGTGGTCTAGCTTGGGCAGTGCTGGAAATCTTGCTCTGACGGTGCAGGCATCACCAAGAGAGCTGGCAGCCTGACCAACTCAGCTACCTCCCAGGCCCAGATCTGAGGCTTTGAATTGTCTCACTCCAACATCTAGCCCATCTATGATCTACTGGAGGGTATGAAAGGGCCAGCCTGGCAGGTCCAAAGCTGCAGGTTCTTCATGACACAAGGCAACAATAGGATATTGGAGAGGAGTCCCTGTGGAGTTCCAGTATTGATAGAGTAGCAGAAACCAAAGGCCTCAGACCAGAAAAATGACTCATTGCAAAGAACATTCACAAATAAACTATGTGGACAAAAGGTATACTATGGGCCGTGTGCAGCTTCCCAATAGGACTTTCTGTGTTGTTTTCCTATCTTGTTTTCTTTTCTTTGGGGAGGTAGGATACAAGGGCAGAGGATGAATATGAAGGAACAGGGAGGTGAGTAGGATTGGGGTACATGATGTGAAATTCACAAACAAAACACTAATAGTAAAAAAAAATTCAAAGAATATTTTTTAAATTATTAAAATAAGAAAGGAGAAAATCCACAGAAAGGTAGAAGATTTGAAAGCTGGAGGAATAAATAATTAAGGAACGTGGAGAGGGGAGCGTAAGTAATGCCACTGGCATCAGAACCAGGAAGAAGAGACGTCACAGGCACGGTGCCCACATCCCTGCAAAGAACCCCTAGTTGATGTCCCTTATGCAACTCTAATGAAACTCATTGAGTCACATTCAGACACAAAATTAAATTAAAAAAGCCATGAAAGTAGAGGAGAGTAAGGGAATCAACAGACAGACAGGAGGATGAGAAAAAATGAGATAGGTAAACGTGCTTGAAATGCATTACATAGTATATGAATATGTCATGGTGAAATTCATCATTATACAGAATTGATACGTGCTTTAAGGGCACATTAGTAGACGTGCAAAACCCAGAAGGACACTTTGTGATCTGAGTCTAGGAGCCTTAGCCTAGAGTCTTTAGAAAGCAGAGTCTGAGGTAAAGATTGAAATGGTGGCATTATAGAAGGAGGAAGGGTGCAAACCCAGGACAGCAAGGCCAAGGAAGATGCCCAGCCCGAGGACTAAGTGCGTTTGTGTCTGGTGACAACTTCAAAGTGAGCAGTAAAGATGGTGCAGAAGAGTCGCTGAAGAAATAGAAGACATATGGATATGGATCTCTCAATAGTAGATTGGTAAGTAGATATTGAGAAAGAAAGAAAGAAAGAAAGAAAAACAGATAGACAGACAGATATTAGGTAGCCAGAAAGACAGACAAAATTCATAGAGATTGAATTTTCAAGGATATTTGGAAACAGCTCACGTAAACTGTGGGTAAGGAATGTATTCAGAATAACCCAAAGCTTTAAGAACTATGATAGTTCAAAAATGAATGAAATAAGCCCATGACAAATGCTAAAACCTTAAAAATTCACAGTTAGACATTTGACTCATTTTTTTCTCAAAACTTTAAAATGACGGCAACCAAGTCTAGAGAGGGGTTGGTGACTGTGGTAATTTAAGTGAGAAATGTTTCCTGGAGGCTCAGATGTTTGAGTGCTTGACCCCATTGGTGGCATTGTTGAGGAGTTGCTGAGGGCCACTTTGAGAGTTCATTTTGCTTCATGAGTGAGGCTGAAGATGTGAACTCAGGTTCCTGCTCCTATTGCCAAGCCTTGTGACTTGTTGCCATGCTACCCCTCCATTATGGAATTTCCCTCTGGAACTGGAAGCCAAATAAATTATTTTCTTCTATAAGCTGCCTTGGTCATGATGTTATATCACAGAAACAACAAACAGTTCAACATCACAGTAATGTCTTTTTATAGATTTATGAAACTTAGTGGACAACCACTTCCTCAATAATTCTCACACACACACACACACACACACACACACACACACACACACACACACACACACGTTTAGAAGCCGTGGTTTTGAGAGTGACACTTATGCTCTATCTTCTCTATGACCCATGCCTATGGAGAACCTTGGCTAAGTCATCTGAGATTGACATCTTGGTATTCCACGTATAGTAACATCTGTCTGAATCACAGGGTGAGTCCAAACAGTGGAAAGGACCATCCCAGACACTCTATGGATCTCAGAAGAGGGCTAAGTACAGAGACCTCCTTCACAGCCTTCTAACTACCATTGGTCCTCACAGATCCTGTGGGCTTGCTGCCCCTCCACACAACTCTGCATTGTCTCCTCTGAAGTTTTACTGTTAGTGAAAGGAACTAAGAGCTGGAAGAAAGGTTATCAGAAAAATGTGCTTTCGGTCAGTACTGGTCTGGCCTCTAAGTTATTAACAAATCACAAGACAGTAGATGGAAAAAACAGCACAGGGAACAAGACATGGCTAGTCTCTCTTCTCCTTGGTTCTGCAAGGTGGACCTAGTCTCTCTTCTCCTTGGTTCTGCAAGGTGGACCTAGTC